>NW_005871180.1:2208852-2216934 GCF_000147115.1 Myotis lucifugus
TATTGTCTTTTTTTTAATGCTTTTGCCCACTTTACCTTTATATTCCACTAGAGGACTGGAGCACGAAATTCGTGCATGGTTAGGGTCCCTAGGCCTGGCCTGTGGTCAGGGCCAATCTTCCCCGGCTGCCGGCAGCCACCCACATCCGTGGCCACCCACCCCCGGTTCCTCATTCCCCATCGGGCGATCAGAGACTACCAGCCGGGGGTAGGAACCGAGAGGTTGGCCGTTCCTGTCCACTCGCCAGCCCCGGCCCCCGCCGCTGGTTGCCCTGTGTGTGTGTGGCATTCGGGGCCCCACTCACTCACACCCACCTTGGCCTGGTGCCGCCCACGTCCACCACCACCCACCCCTGGTTCCTCATTCCCCATCAGGCGATCAGAGCCTGCTGGCCAGGGGGAGGAACCGAGAAGTTGTCTGTTCCCACCCGCTCACCAGCCCCACCCCTCGCCACTGGTTGCCCTCTGTGTGTGGGGCAACCGGCAGGGCAATTGGGGCCCCGCTCGCTTGCACCCGCCTTGGCCTGGCACTACCCACGTCCACCACCACCCATCCCCAGTTCCCCGTTCCTTATCAGGCAATTGGAGCCTGCCGGCCAGGGGGAGGGACCAAGAGGTTGGCCAGCAGGCCCCGATTGGGGTGCTGGGGGCAGCTCCTGCATTGAGCATCTGCCCCCTGGTGGTCAGTGTGCATCATAGCGAACAGTCGTTCCATCATCAGGCCGATTTGCATATTATGCTTTTATATATATAGATAGGTGTTTAGTACCCTGTTCTGAACAAGGTTGCAATTTCCTATTTATGACTGCATGTCATCTTAGTTAGTTCCATGTTCTTTTGTCTTTTTATTTAAGGGAGAACAGCTCCTTTCAGTGTTTCTAGTAATGCAGGTCTTATGGAGATAAATTCCCTCCGATTCTCTTTGTCTGGAAAAGCCTTTATTTTTTACTTCATATCTAAAGGATAATTTTGCAGGATATTTTATTCTTGGCTTTTGCTTTCTCTCTTCAATATTTTTAATATTTGATTCCACTCTGTCTTAGCTTAAAAGGCTTCTGCTGAAAAACATGAAAAATATCATAATCCCATATGATAATGGGATTTCCTTTATGCATTACCATCTTATTTTCCCGGGCTGCCTTGATAATTTTTCTTTGTCATTAAGTTTTGAGAGTTTTAATATAATGTGCCTTGGAGAAGCTTTTTTTGCATTGATAAAATTAGGTGTTCTGCTAGCTTCTTGGAGTCAAGGGTCCAGCTTTTTCCATAGTTTTGTAAAGTTCTCATCAATTATTTCTTTGAATAAGCTCTCTGTTCCTTACTCCCTCTCTTCTCCTTCTGGTATATCTATTACTCTTCTATTACTTGTTCAGATGGAGTCGGTATTCTTCCCTTACGTTCATTGAGCATCCTTATAACCAGTGTTTTGAACTCTGCATCTGGTACATTGCTTGTCTCCTTTCGTTTAATTCTTATTGGGGATTTGTCTTGTTCTTTCATTGGGAACATGTTCCTTTGTCTCTTCATTTTGGCTGCCTCCCTTTGTTTCTATGTATTAGGTAGATCTGCTACGTCGCTCAATCTTAACAGCATAACATTATGTAGTATGTGTCCTGTGAAGTCCATAGGCAGTCTCCCTGGTCACCTGAGCCAGGTACTTATGAGGGTTGTATGTACCCTCCTTTTGTAATTGAGCCTATTGTCACATCGTGGGTGGGGTTAACTTTCACTGGCCATGAGGGCTTCCCCGGATGACAGCAGACAAGCTGTTGTGCAGGGTTTATCCTCATGTCAGCCCAGTCCACCATTTATGTGTAATGTTTGTGATGCTGGTTGGGTAGTGCTCTGAAGTTGGTCACTGGGTTTGTTGGTTCTGGAGCCACTTGGGAGGGACCCTGGGTGCAGGCCAAGGTCATCCACCATTTGTGCTCAGCTTGGGGCCACCTATTAGGAGCAGCAGAGTCATCTGCAGTGGTTGCTGCTTGTTCTGGGCTTGGAGGTCCTTGGGAAAGGCTATGCTGTGAGTTGAGGCCAGCCACCCCTTGTGCCAGGCTTGTGGTTGCTTAATTGAAGAATCTACATTCCAAGCCAACACTGACTACTGCTTATGCCAGGCTTGGGCCCACCTGATGGGAGTTTCAGTGCAAGTTGAGAGCAGTTAGTACAGCTTGTGCCGGGCTTCAGGCTGCGTAGCAAGAGGTACAGGGCATGCTCAGGCCAGCTGCTGCTTGTTTGGGGTTTGTGGATCTTTGAGAGACTTTAGGGAATTCTGTAATGCAGTGGAGGAAGGTCGCTTGTGTGGAAAAGCGGCTGAAAGTGGCGCAGGCTGGGCCTGAGTTGGGTGGGATCTCAGGGATTCACCAAGACCAGGCTAACAGTGTTAGCCAGGTTAATAGAGATCACAGATGTGGTACCTACAGGCTGGGTAGGAGGAGAGTTCAACAAAGGAACAGTGGTGCCTCACAGCACTTCCATTACCTGAGAGAGCTGCCCTGACCCCTGCTCCTCCAGCCCTTGCTCTGAAGCTAGTCAATTCGGTTCTTCCCTGTAGGCCCCTGGAGCTCTTCAAGTTGCCTCCCAGCACTGAAGCCCACAGCAGGTGAGTTTGCCAGTGCATCCATGCAGGGCCTCTCTACAGGAATGCCAGGGACTCTAGCAACCCTCTGTCTTACTCAAATGCAATTCCCGTTGATTTTCACAGCCAGATGTTATAGGGATTCCTCACCTGGGCATTTGTGCCTGGGTTGGGGAGTCGGGTATGGGACTTGGATTTCTCACTCCAACGGGGAGTGGGGAGACTATGTAGCCGAAATATTCCTCCCAATTCATAACCACCATACCCATGAGTGTGGAACCTGTCTATTCCGCTCTCCACCCCTCCTACCAGTCTCATCATGGCTTCTTCTTTGATTCTGAGTTATAAGACTTCTGTTCAGCTAGTCCTCAGGTGGTTCTCAATGATGGTTGCTCTATAATTTAGTTGTAATTTGGATGTGGTGGGAGAAGGCAAGTACAGTGTTGCCTACTCCACCATCTTGACTGGAAGTCCAGATTAGACCTTTTAAAATACCATTACATTGGGAGTCACTCTTTCCTAAAGTATTGTCAAGATTTTTCCTTTATCTGATTTTATAGCACTATTTCATTTATTCTTATACTTGGGTACATAGTGCCTTGCTTGTATTATCTAGTCTTTTGTTGGTGGTAAGATTTTTTTCAATTAAAAAAAAAACTTGCCAGTTGCCTGCTAAATGGAAAATAGTGTGACTGGGTAATACAATTGTAAATAAGACATACCCAATTTTGTTCTTAATATTTGCTGACATTTATTAAGTGGCTATTATGTGTCTGTTACTGTTCTGTGCACTTTGTATATAACTCATTTAATCCTCACAGCAGCCTTGTGTTATACGGTATTATTTTCCTTATTTTACACAGGAGAAAACTAAAGTACAGAGAGGTAAAATAACTTTTTCCAAATTAGTTAGCTAATAAATGACATAGGCATGATTCATATCTACTTCAGTAGCTTCAGAATCCATGCTCTTAGCCACTACCACTATATCATCTAGCTGAAAGGTAAGACAGAGACCTACATAAGCATATTTTGAAATATACTGTAAGAGCTTTGTGAGAGGTTTAAAGTACTTTTGCAATTCAGCAGATGGCAAGATTACTTCCACCTAGGAAACACAACAAAAGCTTTATGAAGTATTTGGAAGTGGGGTGGGGAGAAACATTCCAGAAAGAAGAACTTGCATGATATAAAGTACTCTTGAGACAAGACTGTTCACAGCATATTACTAAAACAGTGAGTAATGTAGTTAGCTGGGACAAATGATACTTGAAATAGTAAAGCAAAATAAGTAAAAGTAGATTGTAGTCAAATCATAGATTTAGAATATGACATTAAGGTATTTAAATCATATTTTATAGGTAGTACAGTGATATTATTAAGTCTGCATCTTAGAAACATTTAGCTGCCTTGATGTATAAGGTCAAAAGGATGAGATGGTCCAATTAGAAAGTTATTGCAATAGTTTGAGTGAGAGATATGGAAGCTCTGAGTTAAGAAAGTAGAAACCAAAGGAGAGACTGTATGAATCTTCAGGATTTGTCATCTTATTGGCTGTACAACAAGAGTGCAAGTGTAGGACTAAAAATTGCTACCAGATGATTGAAAGAGGCTAGTACTATTAATAAAGATAAGGCAGCACAGTTAGGAGGTGATAGTTTGGGAGAAAGGAAGATATAATCAGTTTGAGACATGCCAAGTTTATGATGCCAGTGAAAGGAAATATTCAGCAGACAAATAGTAATGTAGAATTTAAAAAATCAGAATTAGAAACTTTGGTGTGCTTGGTGTGCATTTGATAGCTAAAACCAGGAAGCATATAGAGGAAAAACATTTAGGGGACAGATGGAGGAATCAAAACCACTAAAGGAATATTCCCAAAGTAAGGAGAACCTACCTGAAGGATTAAAATAGGAAGAGGAGACTGGGATGTTGCAGAGAGATAAAACAAATGTGGCAAATTTATTAGCCACATTTATGAAATCTAGGTTGTGAGAACATGAGTATTTATGGTTATAGATATTTATGTCTTATACCAGTGGCCCGGTGCACGAAATTTGTGAAGTGGGGGTTGGTGTCCCTCAGCCCAGCCTGCACCCTCTCCAATCTGGGACCCCTCAGGGGATGTCCGACTGCTGGCAGTTGGACATCCCTCTTGCAGTCTGGGACCACTGGCTCCTAACTGCTCACCTAACTGCCTGCCTGCCTGATCGCCCCTAACCACTCTGCCTGCCAGCCTGATCTCCAACTGCGCCCCCTGCTGGCCTGCTCGCCCCCAACTGCCCCTCTCTGCTGGCCTGATCACCATGGCTTTGTCTGGAAGTTCTCTTGGTCTAATTAGCATATTACCCTTTTATTAGTATAGAACAATGATGGCAAACCTATGACACGAGTGTCAGAGGTGACACGCGAACTCATTTTTTTGGTTGATTTTTCTTTGTTGATTTTTCTTTGTTAAATGGCATTTAAATATATAAAATAAATATCAAAAATATAAGTCTTTGTTTTACTATGGTTGCAAATATCAAAAAATTTCTATATGTGACACGGCACCAGAGTTAAGTTAGGGTTTTTCAAAATGCTGACACGCCAAGCTCAAAAGGTTCTCCATCACTGGTATAGAAGATGGTATATGCCATATTATTTCTTTCCCTTAGATCAGTGCCTAATGCCGCGACCCTTTAATACAGTTCCTTATGTTGTGGTGACCCCCAACCATAAAATGATTTTCGTTGCTACTTCATAACTGTAATTTTGCTACTGTTATGAATCGTAATGTAAATATCTGATATGCAGGATGTATTTTCATTGTTACAAATTGAACATAATTAAAGCATAGTGATTAATCACAAAAACATTATGTAATTATATATGTGTTTTCCGATGGTTTTAGGCGACCCCTGTGAAAGGGTCACGACCCACAGGTTGAGAACTGCTGCCTTAGATTCTTATTTTTCTTTGCTTCCTGTCATTGGCTGTTCTACTTCAAATTATTTTCTAGTCCATATATCATAAATCAAATCTAGATTTTTTTCATAGCACCTGGAAATAACAGATTAACTAGGGCCGAGGTTGGCAAACTGCAGCTTGCGAGCCACATGCGGCTCTTTGGCCCCTTGAGTGTGGCTCTTCCTAAGCCTTAGGAGTACCCTATTAAGTTAATAACAATGTACCTACCTATATAGTTTAAGTTTTAAAAATTTGGCTCTCAAAAGATATTTCAATTGTTATACTGTTGATATTTGGCTCTGTTGACTAATGAGTTTGCCAACCACTGAACTAGGGTATCTACATATGTTATATAGATAAGGATAAAGTGAATATTACATGGTACACATAAGAGTGAATGTGGATTAGTTCTTGAGAAGTCTCCATCAGGAGATTTATAGCACATAAAAAATAAGGCTAATATGAATGAGGCCTGTCCTTCAAATGTAAGAGTAAGTATTAAGAACAAAAAGAAATGTATTCCTATGTTATTGATTTTTAGAGAGAAAAGGGAGAATGATAGAGAGATGGAAACATCGATAAGAGAGAAGCATCATCGATTGGCTGCCTCCTGCATGTCCACTGCTTCGGGATCAATCCCACAACCCAGGTACATGTGCCCTGACTGGGAATCAAACCAGTGACCTCTTGGTTTATGGGTCGATGTTCAACCATTGAGCTACACTGGTCAGACTGTATTCATAGTCTTGATTAAAAAGAGAAATTTAATTTTGTTTTAGTGCCAATAACAACAGCTCAAAGCCATAGTCAGAAGCAGGAACTGACCCTGCAAAATGTAGAAGCCTTGGTGCTGGGAGTTTTACTGCCTACTTGAGGCAAAAATTGTGCTTTTGGGTCCAGAGGAAACTGGAATTGAATCTATTGCAAAAAGCCTAGTTTAAAAGGGCTACTGTTCTATGAAGGAGAATGAGAAAAATTCAGTAGTCCAGAATCATTAAAACCACCAGGGCCCTGAGAGAAGCCAATACAAAACCTGTTCTCTGCCACAAAACTTAGGGCTTTTGGAACTCCTGTTGAGAGAATTAAAAAAAAAAAAAAAAGTGAAGATATACTCACAATAAAAATAAACACAGCAAAGAAGAAAATTGTCATTCTAAGAAAAGGAGGTAAGAAAACAATCCTGACAGAGGCCATAAAATTAATTACCCTATATAATAAAAGCCTAATATGCTAAGTGTCCTGTTGTCCATGCAACCAATCAACGTGTAATATGCTAATGATATGCTAAGGTCGCATGACGTGCACAGACCACTGGGGGAAGACACTCCAACGAGTAGGTTAGCTTGCTGCTGGGGTCCGGCCCATCAGGACTGAGTGAGACGGGCCAGGCACACCCTGGAGCCCTCCCGCGGTCCCTCCCCGCCTGGCCAACCCCCCACATCCCTCCCCAGCCCCAGTTGTGCACTGGTGGGAGTCCCTCAGCCTGGCCTGCGCCCTCTCACAATTCAGGACCCCAGGGGATGTCAGAGAGCCGGTTTCGGCCTGATCCCACAGGCCAGGCCAAGGGACCCCACTGGTGCACGAATTTGTGCACCGGGCCTCTAGTCCATTAATAAAAAATGAGGATGTAATTTTCAAACCAATAGGTGGTAGAAAAGAGAGTAAGTGCCCTAACTGGTTTGGCTCAGTGGATAGAGCATTGGCCTGTGGACTGAAGGGACCCAGGTTCGATTCCGGTCAAGGGCATGTACCTTGGTTGTGGGCACATCCCCAGTAGGCGGTGTGCAGGAGTCAGCTGATCGATGTTTCTCTCTCATCAATGTTTCTAACTCTCTATCCCTCTCCCTTTCTGTCTGTAAAAAATCAATAAAATATATATTTTAAAAAAAAGAAAAGAGAGTAAGAAAACTCGATCAATAGAATGTAGGAAAAGAGAAAGAATAAAAGCACATGGTAAATAAAAAGCATAAATTAAGATAAAGAATAAATCCAAATATTTCAGTAATTACAATAAATGAAAATAGACTTTTCAAAATAAAAAACTAATATAAAATGTAGCCATCTGTTATAAATGAGATATCTAAAACACAATGTCACTGTAAGATTGAAAGTAAAGGCATAGAAAAAATAAGAATCCTGACCCTAATATTTATGCATCTAACAATATAACCAAATTTTACAGATGGCAAAAAATATATGTAGTATTACAGTTACCACACCTTCAAGGACCAGATAACCTCTATCTTCCATAGATTATTCTAATATATGTAGGGAGGAAAAACGCTCAAATTTCTTTTATGATGCTAATATAAATCTTAATTTTAAAATTAAATGTTTATTATCAAAAAGGAAAAGTATAGGTCAGTGATGCATGTGAACATAGATATAATAATCATGTCAAAAACGTTAGCTACTGAATAATCAAAAGTTGTTTTCTAAAATCTTAAATATGCATTCAAATAATACAGGAGAGGGGAAGTGGATGGTAAATCCATGAAACAAGATTGATCCCTGTATTCTTGAAGCTGAGTGATGGATACATGATTATTTATTATATTA
>NW_005871180.1:2217034-2220873 GCF_000147115.1 Myotis lucifugus
AATCCCCACCCATATGTTCAATTTCTTTTTTTTTTTTTTTTTTTTAAATATATTTTTATTGATTTTTTACAGAGAGGAAGGGAGAGAGATAGAGAGTCAGAAACATCGATGAGAGAGAAACATCGATCAGCTGCCTCCTGCACATCTCCTACTGGGGATGTGCCTGCAACCCAGGTACATGCCCTTGACCGGAATCGAACCTGGGACCTTTCAGTTCGCAGGCTGACGCTCTATCCACTGAGCCAAACCGGTTTCGGCGATATGTTCAATTTCTTAATCTTAGCTCTTTTTTAATTACATCATAATCAACATCTGTTATACCCAACTGCTGAAATGCCAAACCCCTCTATACGTATTAGTACAGTAAAATACTTGAAACATTCCTTTAAAAATCATGAACATGAAAATAATCCTCACTTTCCTTCCATTCAACATTATCTGGAAATCTAGTTCATAAATACTCATTTGCTCTGAGACCTTAAGAAAGTTACCTTCTTTTTTTGGCCTTAAGTTTCTGGTCTGAGTAAATGAGTGTGATTATAATACCTACCTAGGAACACGGAATATAGGCAATTCAGCTGAACTACCCCACCCAAGCCCAACTTCAATCAGCCATCTCTGAGTGTCCCACAGACTCACGCCATAAATAAATGCCTGTTGTTTTATATACGCTTATATTTGCAGTTGTTTGTTTGGCAATAATAATAAACTAATACATCTAACAAAACTAAATTTTAGATATTGACAACTATGTAGAGGAAAAATAGGAACTCCCATTGCTGTTGATGGGAAAGTAACTTAATGCAATTACTTTGGAGAACAATTTGATGATATTCAATTGTAAAGTTGAAGATACCCATGTCTTCTTATCAGGAATTCCACTTGCACATATATACACTAGAGAAACATGTACATATATAGGTAAAGAGTCATTTAAAAGATGTTCATTAGAGCATTCTAATAGTGAAACATTGGAAACAATCTAAATGTCCATCAATAAAGGAAATAAATGGATAAATTATATATTATAACCACACAATGTGTAGTGGGTTGAAGAGTACCCATATACAAAAATTAACTCAAAATGGACCCCAGACATAAATGTAAGAGCCATAACTATAAAATGCTAAGGAGAAAATACAGGGGGAAGATTCATGACATTAAATTTGGCAAGATTTCTTGGTTATGATACCTAAAAAGAACAGCAACAAGAAACATTAGATGAAATGAACTACATAGAAATTAAAAAACATTTGTGTACCAAAGGACACCATTAAGAGAGTGAAAATGACCCTGGCCCTAACCGGTGGTTCTGTTGGTTGGAGCGTCTTGCTGTACACCAAAAAGTTATGAGTTTGATTCCCAGTCAGGGCACATATCTAGGTTACAGGTTTGATCCCCGGTCAGGGTGCGGATGGGAGGCAACTGATCAATGTTTCACTCTCTCTCCCTTCCTCTCTCTCTAAAAATCAGTAAAAAAAATATATATAGATAGATAGATATATATAGATATATAGATATAGATATATATACGTATATATGATATATATATATATATATCCATCCTCAGGTGAGGATTAAAAAAGATAGAGTGTATGTGAAAATGGAACAATGTGAGACCATATTTGCAAATCATATATCTTACAACTCAACGGCAACAACAAAATACCCAGTTTGTGGTAATATCTTATGACAGCCCTAGGAACTAATAGATAGTGAATACTAACTACATAACAGTTAAAATGAATGAACTAGAAATATATGTATCAATATGGATATAGCTTAATGCAAAAGAAGTATAAAGCATGATAACGTTTATGTAACCCCAGGGCAGACATGAGGATAGGGAAGAGACTGTGACCTCCAATAAGCAAGTGGTACTAACTAGACAAAGTGACTTTGAGCTTCATTATAAAAATGAATGAGGTACACTAAGAACTATAAATCATTGCTGAAATAAATTAAAGAAGACATAAATAAATGGAAAAGCATCTCATATTCATGGGTTGGACGGTTTCATATTGTTAGATGTGAATACTACCCAAATCTACAAATTCAGTGCATCAAAAATCCTCCAGTCTTGTGTGGGTCTGTCATTTACTGCCCAGTGAACCTGAAGGAGCTTTTTCAGCTTCTGTAGGGTTCAGTTTCTTCTATCATAAAAAGAAGAGTGTTGGAGTAAATTGTCTCTGTGATCCCTTGTAATTCTAAAATTTTATTTAATATCATTGCTTAAAGGTAAACTATTGAATTCTAAAATCTTATTTAATATCATTGCTTAAAGGTAAACTATTGAAATGAGGTTCTGAGAGAATATAACTACTAAATATGTTGCCTTTCATACTTGATGAAAGCTAATTAGATTCCAGTGTACATATACAATACTAATTACTAAACTAAGAATTAAGTGTCATCTGTTGAATAATATGACCTTTGGCTAATACTGGGTGAATAGAATGGAAATAATAACTGCAGATTTCTAGTTTGGCGCATATGATTTTTTTTTTAATTCCTTAAATTTCTTATGGTTTCAGTCATTTTTCCTCAAATATGATAATATAGTAAATTTTCTCCCTGAAGATAGAATATTTGTTTCCTTGAGGTCACATATAACTTTAAGAGCTATCTACACTAATAAAAGAGAAACATGGTAATTAGCGTACGACCGCTACCCTTCCCATTGGCTAATCAGCATATCCTTATGCAAATTAACTGTCAGCCAAGATGGCGGCCGGCAGCCATGCACTGAAGCGAACAGGGAGGCTTGCTTGCTCCAGTGATGGCGAACTCCAACGTTCCTCGCCTGACTTGCCGGCCTCTCAGCTGCAACTCTAAGCAACTATGTAGCAAATATAGAAGCTAAAAAAAACCCATAGAAACCGGCTTTTAGTCAGCCGGGCTTCAGCCAGCCTGACCGCAACATTGTATCAATGTTTTCAGCAGCGAGGCCTCAGAGCTAAAGCTGGCCCAGAATAAAAAAAAAAAAAAAGGAGCGGTTGGGAGCTTCAGTCACCCGCCAGCCGGAAAACGGCCCTCATCCCCTCAGCCAGCCTGGCCAGGCACCCCAGTGGGGACCCCCACCCTGATCCAGGACACCCTTCAGGGCAAACCAGCCGGCCCCCACCCGTGCACCAGGCCTCTATTCTATATAGTAAAAGGGTAATATGCCTCCCAGCACCGGGATCAGCGTGACGGGGGCAGCGCCCAAACCCCCTGATCGCCCTGCGGCTCTGTGTGTGACAGGGGCGAGGCCACAACCTCCCTATCCGCCCTGCTCTGTTCATGACAGGGTGCGGCGCCCCAACCCCCTGATCAGCCCTGCTCTGTGCCTGATAGGGGGAGCTCCCCAACCCCTTGATCGCCCTGTGGCTCTGTGTGTAACAGGGTGCAGCGCCCTAACCCCTTGATCAGCCCTGCTCTGTGTGTGACAGGGTGCAGCGCCCAAACCCCCTGATCAGCCCTGCTCTGTGGGTGATAGAGGGGGGCGCCCCAACCCCCCCCCCCCCACGGGCCCTGCTCTGTGTGTGACGGGGTAGAGCCATAACCTCCCCATCGGCCCTGCCCTGAGTGTGAGAGTGGCGGTGCCCCAACCCCCTGATCGGCCCTGCTCTGTGGGTGATAGAGGGCGGCGCCCCAACCCCCTGATGGGCCCTGCTCTGTGTGTGACAGGGGGCGGTGCCCCAATTCCCCTATCAGCCCTACTCTGTAAGTGACAGGGGGGAGCTCCTCAACCCCCTGATGGGCCCTGCTCTGTGCGTGACAGGGGGGAGCTCCTCAACCCCTTGATCCGCCCTGAATCTGTGTGTGACAGGGGGCGGTGACCCAACTCCCCTATTGGC
>NW_005871180.1:2221365-2245552 GCF_000147115.1 Myotis lucifugus
TTGCAGGCAGTGATTCTGCAGATGGGAAAGATGTGCTAGTGACTGGCCATCTGGCCTGGATACCAGCTCAAACCACCTTCCTTCCGCCTTTTAACTAGCAGCCAGGCTCAAAGCAAAAAGAGAATATCTTGAGTGGGATGAGCGTAACATGAAACAAGTGAGTTTACCCAGCATTATGTTTTCACCCATCAGGCGAATTGAGGGGACCCTACGCTGGTATTAAAGTAATTACTTTTTAAATTAAAGTTTGGGGTGTAAAATTAATAAGTTACTTTTTAAATGTAAGTTGCTTTTTCACTAACTCAATGTGCAAATTTAAAAATCCATTCCACTTAACAGTGCAGTTCATCTGAGATATCAAACTTTCTAGTATAGAGTATGCATAATAAAAGCGTACTATGCAAATTGATTGAATGGCTGAACGGCCGAACAGTGGAACGACCATCCGGACGACCACGCTATGACACCCACTGGTGCCAGCCAAGGCGGGTGCGATGCAATTGGTTGGGGGCCTGGCCATTGCCCCATGATCACCCTGCAGAGGGAGGCCCAGGCCACCAGCCCACGGGGCGATCAATCAGGGGCCTCCATGATCGCCCCAAAGAGAGAGGCCCAGGCCACCGACTGGCGGGCTGTGGCAAGTGGGTGTGGCCTCCCTCTGCAGGGGCGATCCATCACGGAGCCCCACGATCAATCGCCCCAAAGATGGAGGCCCATCACGGAGCCCCGGCCAGGTGGGCAGGGCCTACCACTTTGTGGTGATCCGTCACAGAGCCCCGGCCAGGTGGGCAGGGCCTACCTCTTTGGGGCGATCCATCACAGAGTCCTGGCTGGGTGGGTGGAGCCTACCTCTTTGGGGCGATCGATCGTGGGCTCTCAGACTGAGAGGGCGCAGGCCGGGCTGAGGGGACTCCTCCACCCCCCAGTGCACGAATTACGTGCACCGGGCCTTTAGTAAGTCTATAAATAAAAATGCACATTGAGACATGAAAATGTCTAACTTTACTCAGTAAGAGATCTACATTTTGAGCATCACCAACCCTGGGAGATCTCTCTGAAAGAATGAAAGCAGCTAAGACCCACTTCCAAAACCTCGGAAACCTTTTATTGTCATTTCCAAATAGACTTGGGTTTGGCAAGATAGACTACAGAAAAGGCTGAGTGGTGTAGTCCTGCTAGTTAGTCTGCAACCTCCCCTAGAGTTCATCCTCATTAATAGGCAATAAAAGGAAGGGCCATTTACTACCTAATTGATTGTATAATTTGGCCAATATGTTCACCACAGGTTCACATGGACTTCCCTCTAATCCCTGTAAGCCCTCATCCTTCCTCTTTCAGAAAGTCATATCCCTGTCAGAATTCCATTCTTGTCACCAAAGCTGTCAAAAACTATAAAGAGTTGGAGATTTTACTTGCAAGCAAATAAGTTAGCCTGCCACATTTTATGGATGCTGTTCGAAGACACAAGACTCCAAGATCAGAGACAAAGGACATTTTATTCCTCTAGCAATTGCAGTAGCATTTTTATTTTGGTTCCCTAGTCCCGTTCCCACAGACCAATACAAAGAGGGTCAGTTGGTCTATATAATCTATGAGTTCTGTCACAGAAGGAGGAATCCTGAGCTTAGCAAATTCAAATCTTTTATAACAGGCTGGTGAGCATGGCTGCCCTTTCTCCAGAGGGAGGCATTATCTTCACTTACTAGACAGTAAGAATGTTTGACCCTTAACTTGAGGGAGACACTATCCTTACTATCACTGCTTATCTGCTGGGATCCTTGAATGCCCTCACAACTTGACAGTTGGCTTTCTCCAGAGGAACGTAATCCAAAAGAGAGCAAGGCAGAAGTTGCTGTCTTTTATAACTGATCCTTGGATGTCACACTGTTATTTCCACAATATCCTGTAGATTACACAGGTCAGCTCTAGCCACTGTGGGAGGGAACTGCACAGGGTGTTAATACTAGGAAATGGGAATCACGTGGGACCATCTTGGAGGCTTGAGCACATGGTCATTAAGATATATCATAAAGGCCGCAATGTAAGCCTTAATTTAAGAATATTCAAATCATATCAACCAACTTTTCATACCACAATAATATGAAATTAACAGCCATTTACAAGAAGAAAACTGGAAAATTGATTGCAAACCATATATCTGATAAGGGGATAATATCTAAAATATAAAAAGAACTTATAAAACTCAACAGGAAAAAAAATCGCATTTAAAAAATGGACAGGAGGCCCTGGCTGGGTAGCTCAGTTGCTTAAAGTGTCATCCCAATACACCAAGATTGCCAAGGTTCAGGTTTGATCACAGGTCAGGGCACATAAAAGAATCAACCAATGAATGCATAAGTAAGGAGAACAACAAATCCATGTTTCTCTCTCTCCCACCCCCCTTCCTTCCTCTCTCTAAAATTAATTTTTCTTAAAAAATGTTAATGGCCAGGAGGAGGACTGGCAACCATATTTCCCTCACATGCCTGACTGGTGCAGAGCCCTCCCTACATGCAGCCAAATCTTGGTCCCTTTTAGCCTGATAAACTATTCTTGCTTACCCCTGACAACTCCTGAGACCCCACCCAAACACAGAGGTCTGTAGGTAACCTGTGGGGGCCAGCTAGAGTTGGTATACCTGGGCCATTTGCTGAGTGGCCTCAGACCCAGTACTGGCATCAGGTTTGAACCTGTGTCAATCTGGCAAGCACCACTCATCCCTACCTGGTGACTCACTGCGAACCTACCTCCTACAAATCCAGTCCTGCCAAAGGCTCTTTCAGTGACTGAGCCTGTCGGGCAGTCAGCAGGCAGAGGCAGATCTCAGGGTGCCTTGGGACTTTGGCTAACTTGCCCCTGGGCCTGCTGCTGGTAAAAGCTGGCCTTGGTGCATAGCTTGGTCCTTCTCGTGCACACCCAGGTCCAGCAGAGGCAGCCACAAACTGTGGTTCACTGTACAACTCCAAACAGGTTGCCAGTGCCATTCACAGCAGGATCTGACATTGGCCAGAGTCCCTGCCAAGAGGCTCCAGAACCAATACACGTAGGGGTCAGCTTCAGACATCAGAGCAGGATCTAGTAGCTTCGCAAGTGTCATATCCAAAGGGAGATCTTGGCAGAAACCAGACCCTGCTGAGGCGAATTCTGCTTCATGTGGTCAGCAACTGCACAGCAGCTCATACAGTGTGGTCGAGGTCAGCCAGCCTGAGGGGCGACCCAACACACAAATGGGCCAATAGCAATTACAACAGGAAAGCCCACATAACCTATGCAAGGGACACCCCTGGAACACCACCATCAGGTGGTCAAGGAGATGGTGCACTGGCTCTCACAGGACACCTACTGCATAAGGCCACCCTGCCAAGACTGGGAGTCATAGCAAATGTACGTAACACATAGAAAGAAACACAAAGAGGCAACCAAAATTGGGAGACAGACATGACCCAAATGGAAAAAAACAGGAGAACTCCAGCAATTCCTCCAGGAGATTTGTATCCAAAAGAAATTAAAACATATGGTCACTAAGACAGTTACAAACAAATGCCCATAGCAGCTGTATTTACAGTACATTAGAACCAAGAGCTGGCAGCTACCCAAATGTCCATCGATAGAAGATGGATAAACAAATTGTGATACGAATCGTTTTTCTGATGTGTGTTGTGAATATTTGCTCCCAGTGTGTGGCTTTCCTTTTCATTTTTAAAAGTTTCCTTAAAATTTAATTTTAGCAAAGAGCAAATACATATTTGTAGTTTTACTATTTTTAAATCATTACTTATACACATCTGGTATTTTGACACTGAGAGAAAGTTGTCATGACCATTACAGTAAAGGAGTTGTGGGGGGGGGGAGTATTAACAGGAGTGTGTGTGGGGGGGGGGGTTATTTTGTTTTCTGTTTTGGGTTTGGGTTTGGGTTTTTTTGTTGTTGTTCTTTTTGTTTTGTTTTTTTGCAATGTGGACGGATTCTAGAGGCTTTTGTTAGAAGGGGCCCATTCCAGGAGAAGCGGTTTGCAAGTAAGATCATAAATATAGATTTAAGTACAATTTATAAATGAAAAATGTTCCCTCTAGAGCCCAAAAATAACCTAAAAGAAGTTGGAGGTGCTGAGAGACTTAGTAGCTGTTTCTTGACAGTGTCATAGGTAGAATGGCCTTCAGTTTACCAAATAATTTTCAGGACTTTAACCAAGGTGATAGGTAGGGCCTTACACTATGTCAAAGCAGTGATGCATGCTCTTTTCCTGAGCTCTATTGTATTTGTATAGCCTGAAAAGTATCAGATGACTCTCCTCAGAGGAAGGTGTCATTATGTGATATCATACCTATGTTCCTGGAGAGAGCAGGATGTAGTTAAGATCTTGCTCTTGCCCTGGCCCCGTAGCTCAGTTGGTTATACTATGGTCCTGATGTGCCAAGGTTGCGGGTGTGATCCCGTCAGGGCACATACAAGAACCAATCAATGATGTATAAAATAAGTGGAACAACAAATCAATGTTTCTCTCCCCTCTCTCTCTTAAGTCAATAAATGAAATTTTAAAAAAAATTTTTTAATAAAGCAAATCATAGCCCGGCTAGTGGGACTCAGTGGTTGAGCGTCGACCTATGAACCAGGAGGTCATGGTTTGATTCCCGGTCAGGGGACATGCCCCAGTTGTGGGCTTGACCCCTAGTAGGGGTGTGTAGGAGGCAGCGGGTCAATGATTCTCTCTCATCATTGATGTTTCTATCTCTCCCTCTCTTTTCCTCTCTGAAATCCACAAAAAATATTTTTTAAAAAGCGAGATAAAAAGATTTAAAAAAGCAAATCATATTTTAAAAAATAGTAAAAGATCTTACACTAAAAAATTGTATGTGATGACGGGTTGTTGCGGTCCCCCATGGTAGCTGGGTAAAAGTTCATTGTGTCTCTTTGGAGGAGAGGGCAGACTGCAGTCAAGAGGCTGTTGAAATGGGCACTGAACAAAAGATATTCACCAAATATGTAATTGCAAAATATTCACCCGTTGCTGATTGGATGAAGTAACAATATCGGCCAGGGAGACCTTAATGCGGCCCATAGTGCGAAGGCTGAGATAATCTGCTCTGAGACACTGTTGATTCTTCCCAAGGTTAAGAGTGGGCCAGATCGGGCTGTTCAATGGCAAACCCATGGGGATATCACCCCTTCTCCAAATATGGTTTGTACAATGGGCTTCAATCATTAAAGACTCTGTTTAATCTATATTCAGCCATATTAACTATTTTAAAAGGGAGGAGGAAGTCCCTGAGGTTTCATTTACCACAGTTCGATTCCCGGTCAGGGCACATGCCTGGGTTGTGGGCTCGATCCCCAGCAGCTGATCAATGATTCTCTTTCATCGATGTTTCCATCTCTCTCTCCCTGAAATCAATTAAAATTTTTTAAAGAGAGAGAGAGACCTGTACATGTGCTGCAACAAGAGATGCGTTTCACATTGAAAAACAAACAGACTGAAAGTAAAGGGATGGGAAAAGATGTTACATGTGAATGGAGACAAAAAGAAGTTAGGTTAGCAATACTTATATCAAGCAAAATAGATTCTTGTTACTTTTGTAACAAGAGACAAAGAAGGGCATAGTAATCATAAAGGGACCAATCCAACAAGAGGACATAAAGCTCATAAATGTCTACACACCCAAATGTAGGAACACCTAAGTATATGAAGCAAATATTGATGAACATAAAGGTAGAGATTGACAGTAATGCAATCATAGTAGGATACTTTAACACCCTATTGACATCAATGGATAGATTGTCCAGACAGAACATCAGTTAGGAAACAGTTGCCTTAAATTACACATTTGACCAGATGGATTTGATTTTTTTAAATATATTTTATTGATTTTTACAAAGAGGAAGGGAGAGGGATAGAAAGTTAGAAACATCGATGAGAGAGAAACATCGATCAGCTGCCTCCTGCACACTCCCCACTGGGGATGTGCCCGCAACCAAGGTACATGCCCTTGACCAGAATCGAACCTGGGACCCTTCAGTCTACAGGCCGACGCTCTATCCACTGAGCCAAACTGGTTAGGGCTGGATTTGATATTTTTTAGGACATTTTACCCAAAAGGAGAATATACATTTTTCTCAAGTATACATGGAACATGTTCCAGAATAGACCACAAAGCAAGTGTCAATAAATTTAAGAAGGATGAAATCATATCTAGCATCTCCTTCGGTCAAAATGATATGAAAGTAGAAATCAATTACAAGAAGAAAACTGAAAAACACACAAATACATGGAGACTAAATAACATGCTACTAAACAATAAATGAATTAACAACAGGCTCAAAAAAGAAATCAAAAGACACCATGAGACAAATGGTAATGAAAACACAATAGCCCAAAAATCTATGGTACACAGCCAGAGCAGTTTTCAAAGGAAAATTTATAGCAATACAGGACTACTTCAAGAAACAAGAAAAATCTCAAGTAAACAATCTAAACTTTCATCCAAAGGAACTAGAAAAAGGACAAACAAGTAGAAAGAGGAAATAAAGATTACAGTAGAAATAAACAAAATAGTCTAATAAAATAGAAAAGATGAATGAAATCAAGAGCTGGTACTTTGAAAAGATAAACAAAATTGATAAACCTTTAGCCATACTCATCAAGAAAAAAAAAAGGGGTGCCCAAATATAATAAATCAGAAATGAAAGAGAAGTGACATTTGACATCACAGAATTACAAAGAAATATAAGAAAATACTACGAAAAATTAAACACCAGCAAATTGGACAACCTTGAAGAAAAGGCTGAATTCCTAGAAATACACAATGTTCCAAGACTGAATCAAGAAGGAATAGAAAATCTGAACAGACCAAACACTGCTAACTAAATCAATTCAGTAATGAAAAAACTTCCACAAACAAAAGTCCTAAACCAGATAGCTTCACAGGTAAATTTACCAAACATTAAAGAGAGTTAATATCTATTCTTCACAAACTATTCTAAAATATTGAAGAGGGAGTAAGGCTCCCAAATTCATTTTTATGAGGCCAGCATTACCTTAATACCAAAACCAGGCAAACAAAAATAAACTATAGGCCAATATCCCTAGTGAGCACAGATGCAAATTTTTCAATAAAATATTAGCAAACTGAATTCAGCAATACATTAAAAACATCATACACCATGATCAACTGGGATTTATCCCCAATGCAGAGGTGGTTCAATATCCACAAATCAATTAATGTGATATATACAACATAAAATGAAGGATCAAATCATATGATCATATAAATAGATACAGAACAGCATTTAACAAAAAACATCCATTTATGATGTAAAAAGAAAATTCTTGGCAAATTAGGAATACAGAGAACATACTCAACATAATAAAGGCCATATATGACACACCCACAGCTGACACCATAATGGTGAAAAGTTGAAAGCTTTCTTTCTTTAAGATCAGAAACAACACAAGATGTCCATACCACTTTTATTCAACATAGTATTGGAAGCCCTAACCACATAACTACCTTATGACCCAGCAATTCCACTTCTGGGTATATATCTGAAGAAACCCAAAACACTAATTCAAAAGAATATATGTTCATTGCAGTGTTATTTACAATAGTCAATATATGGAAGCATCCCAAGTGCCTATCAATAGACAAGTGGATAAAGAAGTGGTACATAATATACAATGGAATATTACTTGGCCATAATAAAGAATGAAACCTTACCTTTTGCACCAGCATGGATGGACTTAGAGGTCAAACTCAGTGAAATAAGTCAGACAGAAAGATAACAACCATATGATTTCACTTATATGTGAAATCTAAAGAAAAAAAATCAATGAAACAAAATAGAAACAGACTCAGAGATTAGACTGATGGTTGCCAGAGGGGAAGGGGTTTGGGGGATGGGTGAAAAAGTGAAGGGATTAAGAAGTACAAATTGGTAGTTACAAAATAGGGGGATGTAAAGTACAGCATGGGAAATATAGTCAATAATATCCTAATAACTATGTGTGTTGTCTGATGGGTATTAGACTTTGTAAGTTATATACATGTCTAATCACTATATTGACACTTGAAACTAATATATATTGTGTCAACTTATTGAAAAAAAAATGTTAAGCCCTAGCCAGTTTTGCTCAGTGGATAGAGCGTCGGCCTGTAGACTAAAGGGCCCCGGGTTCAATTCCGGTCAAGGGCACCCACCTCGGTTGCAGGCCCTCCTCCCCAGCCCCGGCCCTGGTCAGCCCTGGTCGGTCCTGGTCAGGGCACGTGCAGGAGGCAACCAATCAATGTGTTTCTCTCACATCAATATTTCTGTCTTTCCCTTTCTCTTCCACTCTCTCTAAAAATCAATGGGAAAATATCCTTGGGTGAAGATTAAAAAAAAATTTTTTTTAAGAAAATGGTGCATACACATACACAAAGAGGAATATCATTGTATTATTCAGGCATTAGAAAAAGAAATTCTGCCACTTATAACAACACATTCATGGACCTTGAAGGCATGATGTTTTGTGAAATAAGTCAGAAACGGAGAAACACCATGTGTTCTCACTTATCTGTGGAATCTTTAAAAAGCAAGTTCATAGGTACAGAGCACAGATTGATGGTTGCTAGAGGTTGCAGGAGTGGTGTGCAGGGTGAGGTGGGAGTCAAATGGATGAAGGGTGTCGACAGATACAAACTTGCAGTCATAAAATAAGTCATGGAAATGTAATGTACAGCACAGTGACTGTAGTTAGTAATACTTACATTTCATATTTGAAAGTTGGTAAGAGAATCTTTAAAGTTCTCTTTACAAGAAAAAAAATTCTGTAACTAAGTATGACAGATGTTAACTATACTTATTGTGATGATCATTTCACAATATATACAAATATCAAATCATTATTATGTACAACTTCAACTAATATAATGTCTGTCAATGATAGCTTAATGAAAAATAAAATCACTTCTGTAGCTTTGTATGTCACGCAGAGTAAATGAGCCTTAGAGTGGCCTTTCAGCCCTTTGATTTTTATCTCCTCACCTCTCTGGCCTCATCTCCCCCACTGCCCTCTTTGCCTGCTGTGCACCAGCCTCTCAGGTCATCTTGCTGTTCCTTAGCCATCCCAGACATGCTCCCACCTCCAGGCCTCTGCAATCTGCAGTTCCCTGTGCCTGAACTGATCTTCCTGTATCAGCTCTCTTACAGGGTGGCAAAGCACCATGACCCTTAGTAAATATTTTTTTGTTCACTTCTCAAGGGGGGGGAGGTGGGTATTTATTCTTGCACCCCAAAAAAAAGGAGTTATAAAGGAATTTGGTCTGTTTGCATTGTCTTGAGCCAGTGTTTCTCAAACTCTGTAATAAAAGACCAGCTTTTAAAAAAATTTTACTTTCATTTGTTTCTGACCAATCTGTAGTCCTGTTGTGCCTAATAAGAATGCAGCTCGCTCTTCATGTCATTCCCCCATTCTAGTTTAACAACATCCCAACTGACGTATATTCTGTTTAAAGGAAGAATTGAGCCCAGCTGGTGTGGCTCAGTTGATTGGGCATCATCCCATGCACCAAAAGTTTGCTGGTTTTGTTAGGTTTGATCGAACAATTGAATCAGTACCCCCTCCCCCCACTTCACAGTGGACATTCTACTTGCCTAGACCACAGTCCACTTGCTAAGACCGTGCTCTCTCCCCTCCAGACTTCCCAGGATCTGGACCTGCACAGAGAATTCTCCACCCAGAAAAAGCCCGCCTAGAGTCCTTTAAACACCTCTGACTCCCATCACTGGGGTGCTGGAGCCATTTGGGGTTCAGCCACCTGGTGTGTGGGTGATCGAATAAATTTGTAATCCCTCGCCATTCTGGCCTGGTGTGTTCCTCCTTTGGCGACCTAACAGTTCAATTCCTGGTCAGGGCACATGCCCAGGTTGCGGCTGGATCCCTGGTAGGGGACATGCAAGAGGCAGCTGATTGATGTTCAGCTCTCACATGGATGTTTCTCTCAAGATCTCTCCCTTTCTCTTCCTCTCTCTAAAAAATCAATTAAAATATTTTTTAATAAATAACAGAAGAGTTGACTGATCACATACTTTGTTGTGGCAGTATTAAATCCCTGTTTCTAATCTTTATTGTTTCTAAACTTTATTACAGATGGGTAATAATTTTCAGGTTGGTGCTGTTATCAGTGGGGTGTACTCCATTGATGGTGGAAGTGGAGATCTTGGGGGGCCGCAGGAAGAAGAATTTCCCGAGGGAGGATGAGGTATTGTGGAAAGCTTTATTGATGAAATAACGTTAAGGGGGTTCCCCCTCCAAGATGCCATCTCACTCAGTCCTGCCGTGGAAAATCTCCCATTTTGTCTTCAGCAGGGCTAGGATTAAAACCACTACCCAAAGTCTGCTCCATATTGAAGCCCAGTTCAGTCCAGCATCAGGCTAGCTTAGCTCGTGTTCCCAGCTGCAGTCCATTGCTTCCAGGATCACATGCAAGCTGGCCTGAGTCACGGAACGAGTAAGTGCCGGGAAGCAGGAGTGAAGCAAGAGGAACAAAAGAGCAAAAGTTTCTTTGGGGATTTTAACTAGAAGCTTAACCAATGAATCTTTCAGGATTTCACGCGCTTGCAGTGGCTCCATCCCTAACCAAGCCGTGCTTCCCCAGGCTAGACTGACTGGCAAGCATCTTCCCTATCACCCTGACTTCACTGCGCATGTGCCCATCTTCCCCTTTGTTGGAACCCTTTCCCCAGTGACCTGCAAGGAGTGGACCAGGGGTTTCCTGGGAAGCATGACGTTCCTGCTTCCTGGCAAAGTTGCCCGGATGATCATGCCCTTCGCTTCCTTCCCGTTATTAATAACTAGGTAGTTAAGATGGTAACAGTGCCACCCCAAAGAGCACACTTTACAATCACTGGTCCAGATGGGATCTCTTTTTTGGCAAGGCAGCTAATCATAGATGAGGAGACCTTGTGGACACATGAAATACTGAGTGTGCTAAAGGATCACAACAGTAGAACGATAGTTTGGGATGAGTTGCAAACTTTCTTCAAAGAGTTTCTCTCCCTAAGAGTGAAAAGATATTTAAAGTGATTTGTTTTTAATTCTGTTGTTTGCTTCTTCTTTACATACCATTTTTCCACATATATAGTGAAATTGGAAAGGAAAATGTGTAGCCAAAAGCCAAATTGACATTCTAAAACAGGAAGTCAGTGTAGGACATAGAATTAGAAGTTAGCATATTATTCGATTATTAGATATATCAACCACATCAGTAGATATACATCTGATATTTTAACTGGATGATGTTATATAAGGATATTATTTTTTAGCTAACATATCTGGGAAGTGTCAATGTAAGAAATGTCCAAACCTATAAGAATTTTTATGAGTTTATTTACACCAAACTGATGACAATTGCCAGAAAGCAAAATCTCAGCAGATTGAGAAAATGCACGTTGTTTTATACATTGAAAGCAAAGTGGGGAGGGGGAAGTATTCCTGGGATTGGATGAAAGGTAAAACATTTGTGGGTATAGGATAGTTAACAGTCAATAATTAGCATGATAATAATAACAATGAGGGCATTTATGGTCTCTGCTCTGGCTTGGTGGTTGTGCTTTGAGGGGTCCAGAAAAAAAGGAAATTACTTTGATATTCCAAAGTTACTGTTAACAGATATGTTATCTTAGTTGCCAAAAAAAAAAAAAAAAAGATCACAGACAGGCTCAGTTAAAGTAAAGATTGGCCTTTGTTAGGGAAAAATACCACGTAGGACATGACTACCAGCTATGAACTGCTTTTAGTTAGGAAGTTTCACTTTCAGACCATTTGTGTCCTTACTTTAGGTCTGGAGTTTGTAAGACACCATTAGGCCTCCCCTGAGCTTGTCAGGTTTATTATGTGGCCCCTTTTTCGTCCACAGAAGTTATGAATTGCACTGAATCTATTAAAAATTACTGGGTCCAAAATTGCAACTTCTTTAATTATATAAATAATTATTAACAAGTCATTTCAATAGAAACATTGTTCATTAGGGAGTTTCAGTATCTACTTATTAGATGGAAATGGACCTTTTGTCATTCAAGTATGACAATAAATAATAATTACATTTAAATTTTTTATTTTAATTTGGCCATAAATTTTCAGTGCCAAATAAATTGCATGATCCTTTTTTAATTAACATTTTATGTTCTAAAGCTTTGAGGGGAAAAGTGTATTTAGATTACTTTAAAAATATAACGTGTGTTTTGCTACAGCCTCCAACTCCTATCCCCCAAGCATAGTAAGGATTTTCAAGGGCACCAAATCTTTGACATAGCTGGATTTCTGACAGAAATCTATCCAAAGGGACATTATTTGGGAATACAATTTAAAATTTCATATCATCTCTTACTTTTGGGTCATTACATAAAAATATTGAATAATTTGAAAACTTACTTTTTATTTTGTATTCAGTATGGAGAGTTATCCCCGGAGTGGGGCTTTTCTGATGCAAAATTGGAATGCTCATGTAGTCACAACAGCTGTCCCCACACCATGTGGTATCTTCCATTACTTTACTAAAGAGATGAATTTTTGGCCCAGTGTCTCAGTAATAATGGACACACATGGTTTTACGTGGCAAAGCCGTATGCTTATGCATTCATTTGACTTTCACAGCTCCAGTTGGCTCCAGATTAGAACAAGGAGAATACATTCACACCGTGGCCACCCTCATAGCTGCCTTAGTGGCTGGGTCACAGTAGGCTCTGTTGCTTCTAAAGACACAACTAACTATTGCTGAGGAATTGCACATTCACCAAAGAGAGAATAATGACTTGCTAAAGTATTCTCTCTCAAAGGTTTCAGATTATGGTCCTAATTATTATTGATCTCTCTTAATATTAATAAAAATCATGGCCATGAAATAACTACGAAACTAAAAAGAAAGATTGTTCTAGCAGTTGATAATTTTTCAGGATATCAGTCCAAATATTTGATTTAATTCTTTTTCTTCCCAGAAAAAGTGGCACTATACTTTCATTTTATTAACAAGGAATTTAATAAAATTTTTAAAGCCCATTGCTCATATGTGCAGCATATTTGGAAAACCATTCTCATAAAAATAGAAATTATTTTAACGAATTAGTTTACTATGTGAAACAATACCTATATATTATTGACATTCTAAACAATTTTTAAACAATTTTGTTTGCTCCAAAAATAGTTGTTATAATTAATCAGATGTAAATGTAAGATGATTTTATTTAGTGTGAAATTGCATTGATATACTATATAGTTTGAATACTATATCTCTGCAGTGTCAACTTAATGCTCTTTTTGGTATGACTTTATACTATAAGCTTATATTTAAATTCTTAACTCTTTAGCATTTCTGAAATCAACTGGTACAGTTATTTAAAAGTTTTTATTTTTTAGCAATAAAAATATGCTTTCCTTGAAAAAACAAGTTATGTCCCTCTGAATAATACTTTTTCCCCTAAACAAAGTAAAAACAAGCAGAAAGAAACCCTTCAGTGTAAAATTTTAATTACCTGATATGGAAAATTAGATTTCTGATATCATTAAATATCAAAGAAATTTCAACCATACCCAATGTAGGCTACTTTTTTATGTGAATTTATGCATGGATCTTAAGGGTTGTACTGATGAATATGTTCGAGGCTTTCAGCTTTTAGTGGATACAAAATAGAATGATTGATAAAATCCTCCCTACTATTGGCTATTATTTACTGACTCTTAAGTGGCAGGTTGTATTTATGCCAATTTATCTGCTTCAGGGAACATTCTTGATAGCAGAACAAAGTGAATAAAAGTAGTTTGCTTTGCAAATGAATGCAAATGGGAGCGCCTTTGGGAAAGCTCTTTAACAGGGCAGCGCACTCTGATTATGAGTGAAGCTGCCATTTGGACTTGGTGAAAAGAGCACGCTTGAACCATTGATTGGGGGAGACAGTAAAAAGTCAGGAAGGGCCCCGTGAAGCTCGCAGTGAGGCAGGCGGATGTCAGTGTGGTTAGAACACAGTGGGAGAATGACAGGGAGGATTAGTGTCAGGGAGAAGCTTTGCTGTAGCTGTGGAGATGGTCCCTGGGGTCACTCACCTCTGACTGGTTCTGTGCTGATGGTTCTGTAATGCAAACGCCCTGGTGTGTGCCTGTTCATTATCGGAAATGGTGATCAGAAAAGGTATTTGTCTCAAAGGTTTCCTTCTTTCGTTTTTTCTTTCTTTTTAATTAAAGAAAAATAAAGTGGGCTTCCTCCATCTTGCTGCTGACTCCTAGAGAATTGTTTAATACCAGAGTGGTTACTGCCCTTGGTAGGGAATAGTTTAATGCTAAAATGTAATGTGAAATAATTGTAACATGTTTGTTATTTGATAATAGTTTTTTTTGCTTTGCTCAGCTTTGGGTTTGACCAAGTGGTCGTGCTGAATAAAATGCAGAGAATGTGCTTGAATGTTTGCTTTTGCAAAAAAAAATAATTCTGTAATATTTCAAGGTATTTTATTATTCAAATTAATAATTTGATTAATTTTTAGGAGCTGTTTACCTTCTCAGAAATGAAATGTTGCTCTGCACAGACTTGATGATTTAAGTGTTGGTCCCATGACTTTCTAATTTTATTTCTGCTTCCAAATTTTATAAAATGGTAACATTTGATAAGTTAAACTTTTTGAAAATACATGATTTTTAGAATATTGTTACTTAGAATGAACAAAATAGATCTTTGTCTCAATTATGATTCTTGATCTCTACATTTACTTGTTGACATTTTCATTTATGCTTATACTTGAAAGAAAGCAATAAAAACCTTATTTTTTAAACTTTAAAGTATAGTGACTATATATGAGGCATTTGTAAGCAGCAGTGACAACAATGCATTTCATAGGCTTTGTGAATGGTTTCTCACTAATGCAGAATTGACTTATCTTTTTTTTTTCCAATTTCTTCGAAAGCCTGACTTCACAATATTTCTGCTTTTTTATTTGGTATACATAGGAAAATGTAAAAGGCTGCTGGAGCTTTGCATTCTAATGTTAAACATGCAACCCAAACCTCTATCTGAACTATTAGATACATTGTGATATTATTGTTTTTGCAGAACGCATATTGCCAATAGTTTGTTTCACAGGTCTATTAAATGTATTAGCAAACATTGTTTAAATTGTCTTTTTTTCCTTAATATTTTGCAGGCACCTGAATGGACAGAAGAGGACCTCAGCCAGCTGACAAGAAGTATGGTTAAGTTCCCAGGAGGGACCCCAGGTCGATGGGAAAAGATTGCTCACGAATTGGGTCGATCGGTGACAGATGTGAGTTCACTCAGATTTGCATTGTATGGAGAGTGAAAATCCAGAAAAGCCAACTCTGTAGAAGGTAGACATCAATGCCTCCACCATTCTCTTTGGAGAAAGGCTACAGCCCTTTTAGGACCTGGAAGTGAACCATTAACGAAATAGGCAAGAAACAGATTTCAGCCAGTCCCATGATCCACGGTTAACAGCTGTTTAAGGAATTCTAGTGTTTAGAGACTTAAGCTAGTTTTGTATTTAGAGTGACTCCTTCAGCTTTGGGGAGAAAAATAGCTCTCAGACTTATCAGAATTAGAAAAGTTATATTTCATAAAAAGGGGAAAAAAATAAAAAGAGAAGTTTTATTACAGCTGGATCTTTTTAACGCTGGAATTATACACATTCTTTGGTGTAGGTATTTAGACAGGTGGTTTGCATTAATTAAATCAACAGTATCCCTATGTTTGTTTTTATCTTAAGGATGATGCCTACCATCTATTTTGACAAGTTGTTTAAAACCCTTCCCTCCTCTTCCCCCCCCCCCCAAAAATACACACACGTGTAATATGACAAGCCATACCTGGCATTTAAAAAAAAAACAAAGTGTTTACCTGGACAGTGTTAGATTTATCACTTTGGGTACTTTTATTGAGGAAATTTAAGGCAGAGAATCTTATTAAGACATCTACCACAGTGCCGGACAAGTACTACACAGTAAATGTTTACTTGATATTGAAAGAAATTTTTATTTTCATCAGTATGATCCTTATTTTTACAAATAATAGTAAGTAGTCTTTACTAAACAAGTTCTTTACTGAATTTATTTAAATTATTTACTTTAAATAAATCCTGTAGATCTAAAATATTTATGGGGTTACTGAAAGCAAAGATTCAAATGTCCTCCTCAATTCCATTAGTAAATGGTGGGCCTTTTCTGATAATGAACAATTTAAAAACCTGAAAAATGATTGATAAGCACAACCACCAAACAGAAAAGCTTGTTACATAAAATGCTGTTACCTTTTTGTAGTAAATTACAATCTTTTAATTTAAAACAAACTTATAGAACATATTACTGTCAATTTTTTAAATAGTTCTTTAAGAGTTTTAAATTACATATAGGAATGTTTTTAATGCCATATAGATCTTTTTTAAATCACTCTTAAAATATTAAGATGTTTTTTATTATTTTGGCTTCAGAGTTAAAGTCTGATCATGTGGAAAAATAGCGCTTATATCTTGTAACATTTTTTTCCCTATGTTTCATGAGGAGACCAGTTATCATAGGTGACTGAGAAAAGAACCATAAGGATACATTTTAAGTACTATGACCCTCTAATTATACAACTATGTACTGTTAATATAATGATTAACAAAAATTACTAAAACAATTTTCAAAAGGTTATCAAACCAATATTGGCTTAATAGGACTCAAATTTTTAGTTAATTGCCAAATGAGAAATAATAGTTCACTAATTTAGTGTCTCTTTTGAAGACAGCTTTTAACTTTTTAAATAATATTTCTTTGAGGCCTTACAGTTAATAATGCCAAAGGCAGATAGGATATTGAGTAGAGCAGTATTTTACATTAATTTATCATTATCATCTGCTTAAATTTTTAATCTATATTTTTTTAGGAGGAGAGAAATGAAAGTGTAAATGCTAAAAATATACATGATGTAACCAACAGAGCCTTGAGATGGCTAGTTAGTATCATAGATCTAGAAAATCTAAACATAATTTAAAGAGTTGTTTTAGTGCAACAGTCCCTGGATAAGCAAAGACACCTTTTCAAACTTTTGCAAATTCATTCCATGTGTTTCAAATTTTTTCTTCTAGAAAACTGCCAGTTTTCTCTTTGCCAAAACTGAAGGGAGACTAATCCCTTGTCTGTAATAGATATTCCTGCTCTTATTGTAGTCAAATATGACTTCCTCAGATTTTTTTCCTCCAAGTATTAGTTCTATTTTCATAATGCTAACAGTTCCTTATAGATCAGTATTTAGTATACCAAAATGCCATTGTAACTTTTCTTCTGTGTCAGCTATATAGAGACTCACTGTATTTTCATTCTATGAGCATCATCTCTATAGTTGGCCTGTACATTTCATTTCACTAACTACACACACACCTGTAAATTACTCTCTTTAAAAGAGAACAGGTGTCTGAAGACTCATAATTCATTTTAGTGAACACACAGTAAATTCCATTGAAGCAGCTGAAATGGGTTTGGCTAATACAGGTGCCTTTACTAGAATGTTAACTAAAAGTTAACCACACATTACAAGATCACTTTTTGGCTTATGGTGTTAATTAGATTTGTTTTCATTAAGTGTTTGATTATGAAAAAGAAGGCAAGTTCAGTTTGCTGTCCTTGAAACCTCTGCATACTGACCTGATCACCTGTGCCAGTTCTCCCCTGCTCTGCACATCTGGTTTTTGACCTGTTTTCCTTGCTAAATTTGTAGCTTCAGGGTTTGTTCTCTTTCCTTTGAGAAACAATTGACCTTTTTCAGGGAGGGGTGAGAGTGTAGCCCTGGTGGGATCTTTATAGTCTTGATTTAGGTTGACAGATTACAATGAAAAATGCATTTAATTCCTCAATTAAGAAAGGAGTTTCCAGTGTATTATTGTCATAATTAATGACAATTGCTAAATTTTACTCCAGGTAAATACAAGCAATGTTATTAGCTTTGTAAAACATGAATGCAAAGTATATTTTAACTCAGATATACCTAAACTGTAAGACCTATTTTATTATATATCAAATCTTTTAAATGTTAATATATGCCTTTCAGCAAATAACTCATAACCCCAAAGAGCACTCCACTTGTAAAAACAACAGGAAACAAAAGCTGTCTGGCATGTAAAGCCAACTTTAATGTGATTATTAACTGCAGGTTTTCTAAGTTAAGGTCAGGGAGCCTCAGATTTCTTGCCCGTGAGGTAGTATCATTCTCTAGCCTGGAAGGATGTAAACTGATTCTGCTTCTCTCCGTGGTCACTAATCTCTTACGTTCTGGTTGTGATAACAGACTGATTGGAGATTTTCTGCCTGCTTGGAAAAGACCCAGTTAGGCAGCAAAACAAAAGACAGGTGGGTAGATTTAAACAGACTTTTATAATTACCTTAGTACCACAGTGAGAGGTAAGAGGTGTGCAGTTAGATAAGTGTCCCCATATGAGAGGGAAAATAATAAAATTCTCAACTTTACCTTCTATCACTATAACAGAGAGATACAGGAGATGCCTATTGGGGGGACTTTATGTGCTATGGCAGTTGTTTCAAAAATATATCTGGATTATTCAATAGAAAATAAACTTTATGGTTTATCAGTGAACTAAATATGTAGTAATTATTTTGGCAAATATGTTGCTATAACTTCTGAGAGTCAGACTAGTCCTACACAAGTTGTAAAAATGACAAGGTTAGTCTTTTTAATTTTCTGTCTTCATTCACCCTTGCTATTGTCTTAACCAGGTTTCTTGCTCTAGTAGATCTCTGACCCTCAGCCTGATCACACATTCCTCTCCTTCCCTTCTTCCCTCACACTCTCAACCCCAGGACCTTAAAGATATTTAAATTTTAGCAAGGAATGGGGTCTTTAATCCATTCTTCTTGCTAGATAAGTCACCAGCTGATCTAATAACCAATTTTCAATATGATATTAATAGAAAATAATTGACTGTATTACCAAATACACACACACATGGATTTTAATAGAAGCCTTCTTTTTTTTTAAGTTAGATTACAAGTCATCCTTGTGTCTGTGTGTGTATTTATTGAATTTAGAGGGAGAGAAAGGGGGAGGGAGAGAGAGAGAAAGAAAGAGAAACATCGATTGGTTGCCTCCTGTATGCACCCTAACCTCACTCGGACACAGGGACTGAACCCACAACCTGGGTATGTGCCCTGATCAGGAATCGAACCAGCAAACCTTTCCATGCACACTAACCAACTGAGCCACACCGGCCAGGGCAAGCCTTCAGTTTCTTATCCCAAGTATATGAATGATTGGTGTAAGAATTTCAGGCAATTCGACTGCCTGTTTGAAGAAAAGAGAAGGCAGAGCATTATTTTGAGGAAAATAGGACCTTTTGGTGTCCATGGGGGAAACTACATAATTAATTGCTTAATTTGTTCAATGACCTCATTAGAATGTTGCTATTATATGATTTCTGGGCCAGAGGTTTACAGATTTGCATTTCATGTCACCATTTCTGACTCAGCATTGAGCAAAATCATAGGAAAGGATTATAAAAGGTATATTCACTACATGAGCATAACACTGCAAGAGTCAGTTAAAAGGTCAAACCAACATTTTCCTTTTTTTTACATTTTTTATTGATTTTTAGAGAGGGAGGGAGAGAGAAACATCAATGTGAGATGGCCTGCCTCCTTCATGCCCCTAGAGCCCCAACCTTGGAATGGCCCTGACCTGTCCAACAACCCTTCGGTGCACCAGACAACACCCAACCAACGGGGCCACTCGGCCAGCGCGGCAGCAACATTTTTATACTTAACTACTCTACTTGATAATATTGATTGTTCCAAAATCTATTTTCATAGTATTTTACATTTTTCAAGACATTTTACTTGATCTTCACAACAGCATTGTGAGGTAGATTAGGCAACCATTTTACAGTTGAGTAAACTGCTCCTAAGATATTTGTTCAAGGTGACACAACAATTAGTGTTGGGACACCAGATATTTTGATTCCTCCTTTAATATGTTAGCACTACTTAATGCTGTTTCATTGCTGTGGATATGAAAAACACTTTAAATGTGTCTAGAGACTTTTATTAGAATATTTTTTTTGGTAAAACTGTGTTTATATAGAAAAAAGAAACTTTAAAAAGTACACTGAAATTTTTAAAAAATGTTATAGTCAACCACAATAAAAAATGACTCCTGTAAACATTTTATTTTATACCATTTAGAGTCGAGTCCTCCTATAGCGGTATATGACTAGACATAATTTTAACCGTATCAATCTGCATCCTGCCCTTTTCACGTTGCTGTGGAACATGCGCTCTTTTCCGTGAAAGAGCCTGAGCATCTTTCTAAACCTTTACACAATGCTCCATGTTGTCTTGATGAAATTAAGGAGCATCCTACTGGTTGTCATTTAAATTGCTTCCTTTTTTGCTGTTTTCCTGAGAGGCCTGTTTTGTGGGGGTATTTTTTTTCATTCATCTTTCCACTTCTATCCATTTTCTTACCTTGTATCCTAGAAGTAGAGCTGCTTGGTTCAAGAATATGGATGTTTTCAGAACCTTTGATGTCTCTAAAACTGGCCCCCAGGGAGGTAGTGACAATATACTATGGTGCCACGTTAGCACATGAGAGGCCCCTTCCTCAGTGTCCCATCGGCACTGAACATCCTTTTTTGTTTTTCATCATTGCTTGTCAAATAAGTGAAAAGTGCTATAGACTGATTTCATAACTTGCCTCCCTACTTACTGGTCTTATTTCAAAAACAGTTTGTGTTAATTCATTAGAATTTTAGGATAGTCCTAGTGTCTACAAATAATTTGCCATTTTCATTATATTTTATTTGACTGCATTAGCTAGCAATTCCAGAGAAATGTTAAATTATAGTAATAGTAGTTAGTGTAGACATTTTTGCTCAACACCTTAAGAAAACCTAATATTTGGCCAGTAAATTTAATATTAGTCATTGATATAAGTGTTATATTATTATATCAGGGATATTTTTTCTTTAATTTTTCCAATTCTAATTTATTACAGTTGTATTCAGAAATAGAAGTGAAATTTAATAAAGTTTTTTTACATATATTTTTATTGATTTTAGGAAGGGAGAGGGAGAGATAGAAACATCAATAATGAGAGCGAATCATCGATCATCTGCCTCCTGCATGCCCCTTACTGGGGAACGAGCCTGAAACCCGGGCATGTGCCCTGACTGGGAATCGAGCCATGACCTCCTGGTTCATACGTCGACTACGGTCAATCACTGAGCCACGCTGGCCAGGCTAACAAAAAGTTTTTTTTAACACCTCTTGACATGTTCATATAATTTTTCTCATATGAACAAGTGAGAATATATTACCAAGGTCCCTTCTTGATATTTCCAAGATAAACTTTACTTAGTCATATAATATTATTCTTTGAATAAATAACTTGTTTTGATTTGTTAATTTATTAGGGTTTTTGCATTTATATATTTAAGAATAGTATAGAGGTATTGCTCTTTTATTAATTGGATATATTTTCCTGTCTTACGTGACTTTGTTCAATGCTGAGATAGAAATGATGACATGGAATGCAAATCTATAAACCTCTGGCACAGAAATCACATAATATATCGCAAAACTCTATCCAGGCCAATGGACAGGTTAGCAATTAATTATGTAGTTTCCCCTGATGGACACCATTCCTACTAAAATGAAGTGGAATGACTGAAAGTTATAATGAAAATCTCCTAGAGAGCCAAATAAAAAGACAAGTAATTTTAAAATATTATAGAAAAGATAAGAATCAGTTCAAGAGGTATGAATCTGATTAAGAGTTTCAGTGAGACAGGCAGGGAAAACAGACACAAGAAAATTATTCAGGAAATAATATAATGTCCCTGGCCAGTATGGCTCAGGGGGATGTTGTCCTGTGCACCAAAAGGATGCCAGCTTGGTTACTGGTCAGGCACATGCCAGGTTGCCGGTTCGATCACTAAATAGGGGGTGAGCAGGAGGCAGTCAATCAATATTTCACTCTCACATCACTGTTTTTCTCTCCCTCTCCCTTCATCTCTCTAAAATCAATAAAAAGTATTTTTAAAATAAATAATATAGTGAAGTTTTTGAGGCAGGAACACCCGAAAACAAATTGTAAGAACCTTCCAAGTCAAGTAGGATACTTGGAAAAGGTGCTTGGAAAATGTATCAACACTGAGACTACGTAGATCTTTAAAGCTTCTAGAGAGAAGATACCTCCAAAGAAGGCAAATCATAGTGACATCAGATTGCTCAGCAGCAAGGAGAAAAGGAATAATGTCTTTAGTTCTGAAGGGAAATGGTTCTGAATCTAGAACAGACCTAGTGTGATGGTAAATACGTGGGACAAAGACTTATAGTCTTTCTTAAAACGTCTCCTGAGATTAAAGTGCAGCAAAAGAGAGAAATAAGTTAAAAGGAAAAGGAAAAAGACATGGATACCAAGCACTCTATGCCCAATAGACAGAAACTCCGAGACTCCACAGTAATATAGCCAACCACTAGCACAATAAGTCCATGGTGAAATACAAGAATGAAGGCTGTGTGAGAACAACCCTGGGAGACACGAAGATTTTATATACTAGATAATATGGCTGAGAACTTGAAAAATGTTTTATATATGAAAAAAGCCAACCACAAACTCCATAAACAACAGAAAACTATACCCAAAAAACCCAAAAAACGGCGTAGTCCAAATTTAAGTACACTAAAAAGTAGAGCAAAAAAATTTGATAGCAAGAACATTCTCTTTTGAACAACACAAGAAATGTGATCACAGCATAGTACTTGTCTCTAAGGTGAGTAATGTTGATCAGATCATATTTATAGAAGACCTTACATTATGACTTTTATTTCAAATATTTTATATATTTTCAGAAGATTTTTCAATTTTTAAAAAATTGTGTAAGACTAAAACAAGTTGTTCACCAAAATATGTTCTTTCCTGGTCCAGTACGAGATTTGTAGTCAAGCACATATTTGCCCAGCAACACTGCACTTGCAAGCACTGCCCTCACCCCCACGCTCTGTTGTGGCCAGAGGACCATGATTGAAGTGTTGTGTGTTCATAGGAGCTCTTACTTACTTTTCCTTACCTCTAAGCTGGAATACCTGCAACTACGCTGCAATCATGCAGGCAGAAACAGTTGCCCTAAAGGATGGTGGAGAAGCACGATGGAGAGAACCTAAATGCATGGAGTAAAAGAAAAACTGTAGATAGTGACAAGTGCTATGAAGAAAAATAAAGCAGCAGAATACGAGGTTAGAAACTGAAGGGAGTTGCATTTTTTAAAAGTGTTCTAAAAAGAGTCCTCTCAGAGGGGATGCAAAGTAAGAGCAAGTTTGAGAAAGAGCGTTACAAGTAGAGGAAACAGCCCTTACTCTGGCTTTGAGGTAAGAGCATGCTTGGGATGCGCACAGTCCAGCAAAGCTGTCAGTGTGACGGGTAAGGAGTGCGTAGGAGGGGATTACAGGTGAGACCAGCGGGAGTGGAGGACCAGACCGAATAGGACCTCATTGGCCAAGTAAAGATGTTGGATTTTATTCTGAGTGAGATGGGAACGCATTGGAAGATTTGGAGCAAAGGAGTGCAAGATCTAAAAGAGTCATTCTGGCTGCTTTGTGAAGAAGGCACCGTGGTAGGGAAAGTGTGGAAGCAGAAAGACAGGCCAAGTAAGAGGCTCCTTTAGTTGTCTATGCAAAAGATGATGGTAGTTTGGACTGGGGTTATTGGTAGAAGTGGGAAAAAGATTGGATTTAGGGTATAATATACCAAAAGCATGTTTTCTATGTAGTACTTGTGCCCACCAGAAGAACTGTGATCAGAAATGAGTACCTCTGGGTGTAAGGAACGTTGCTTTTCATCATAAGCTCTTGTGTTTACTGCCTTTTTTTTTCCTTTAGCTATGTACATATATTACCTTGATTTTTAAAACTACGTTTTAAAGTATAAAGAAACAAGACATTTTACTTTTAATATCTTTCCATGTCAATATATAGTCCTATCTCATTCTTTTAAAATTTATTATAAAAGCTTCATTGATTTACAGAAAAAAAATTGTAAAATGTATATTAAACCATAAAAGAGGCCAAATATCAAAACAATTGTAAAAATAAAAAACTGGAGGCATCACATTTCCTGATTTCACAATATATTACAAAGCTACACTAACCAAAACAGTATGATACTGG
>NW_005871180.1:2245652-2262849 GCF_000147115.1 Myotis lucifugus
CTTTTGAGCTCGGGTGTCAGTTTTGAAAACCCTAACTTAACTCTGGTGCCATTGTCACATATAGAAATTTTTGATATTGCACCATAGTAAAACAAAGATTTATATTTTTTGATATTTATTTTATATATTTAAATGCCATTTTAACAAAAGAAAAAATCAAACCCAAAAATATGAGTGTCATAGGTTCGCCATCACTGCCATAAGGGATGGGAGCAAATATTTGCAAACCCATATATCTGACCAGGAATTCATCTCCAAAATATAAAAAGACCTCCTACAACTCACCCCCCCAAAAAAAAAACACATTTTAAATGGCCAACAGGTATATGAAAAGATGCTCAAATCAGTAGTCATCAGGGAAATGCAAATCAAAATCACAATGAGGTATCATCTCACTCTTGTCGGGATGGCCATTAAAAATAAAAATGACAAGTGTTGGCAAGCATGTGGAGAAATTGGAACACTTGCGCACTGTTGGTGGGAACATAAAATTATTCAGTCATTATGGAAAACAGTATGAAGGTTACTCAAAAAATTCAAAGTAGGATTACTCTGTAACCTAGCAATCCCACTTCTGGGTAGATAGCCAAAAGAAGTGAAATCTGGATATCTGAGAAATATATGCATTCTCATGTTTATTGCAGCACTATTCACAGTAGTCAAGATGCACCCCACATGAATGGCTAGGATGGAAATATGACAGATGGATGGATAAAGGAAATATTATACACACACATACGTACACTGGAATATTATTCAGCCATATAAAGAAGGAAAATTATGTACTATGCAACACCATGAGTGAACCTTAAGAACGTAAGTGAAATAAGCTAGTTACAGAAGGACAAAATACCACATGATTCCACTTACATGAGATATAAAATAGTTAAGCTCATAGTAGCAACTAGTAGAATGGTGGTTGCTGGGGGGTGGGGATGAGGATGGAAAGTTGCTGTCCAAAGAGTATAAAATTTCAGTTATGCAAGATGAATAAGTTCTAGAAATCTGCTATGCAATTTTGTGCTTGTAGTTAAAAATATTGTATGGTACACTTTAAATTTTGTTGAGAGTAGATCTTGTGTTGTCTCTTTTTACAAAAAAAACACTAGATATAATTCACATAGCTTAAAATTTCCCATTGTTAGTGTACAATTAAATGATTTTTTTAGTAAATTTGTGGTTTGCAATCACCACAATTTAGTTCCAGACATTTTCATCACCCAAAAGTTTCCTCAATCCAATTTTCAGTCATTCCCGACTTTCTTCTCCTAACTCAGGCAACCACAGATCTGTTTCATATATGTATAAATTTCCCTTCTCTAGAAATCACATATAAGTGGAATTGTATAAGGAACACTTCCAAGCTTTTTCTATGAAGCCAGCATTACCTAATCCCAAAACCAGATAAAGACACTACAAAGGAAGAGAATTACAGGCCAATATCTCTAATGAACATAGATGCTAAAATTCTAAACAAAATTCTAGCAAATAGGATCCAGCATTACATTAGAAAGATCATACACCATGACCAAATGGGATATATTCCAGGGATGCAAGGCTGGCACAATATCCGCAAATCAATAAACGTGATACATTACAGAAACAAATTGAAAGATAAAAATCACATAATTGTATCAATTGATGCAGAAAAGCATTTGACAAAATACAACACACTTTCTTGATAAAAACTCTCAGCAAAGTGGGACTAGAGGAATCATACCTCAACATAATAAAAGCCATATATGACAAACCTACAGCCAACATCATACTCAATGGGCAAAAACTAAAACCATTTTCCCTAAGAACTGGAACAAGACAGGGATGCCCACTCTCACCACTCCTGTTTGACATAGTACTGGAAGTGCTAGCCATAGCAATCAGACAGGAAGGAGAAATAAAACTGTCATTATTCGCAGATGACATGATATTGTACATTGAAAACCCTAAAGAGTCCATCAAAAAACTATTAGATTTAATAAATGAATTTGGCAATGTAGCAGGATACAAAATTAATACCCAGAAATCTATGGCTTTTTTATACACCAATAATGAACTCACAGAAAGAGAAACTAAAAAAACAATCCCATGTGCCATTGCATCAAAAAACTTAAGATACCTAGGAATAAACTTAAGTAAGGAGGTAAAAGACCTGTACTCAGAAAACTACACGACATTAAAAAAGGCAATAGAAGAAGACATAAATAAATGGACACTTCAAAAGTGGACATACAGAAGTTCAAGAGACATGAAGACATGCTCAAAGTCGCTAATCATCTGAGAGATGCAAATCAAAACAACGAGATACCATCTCACACCTGTCTGAATGGCTATCATCCAGCAATTGACAAGTGCTGGCAAGGATGTGGAGAAAAAGGAACCCTCATGCACTGCTGGTGGGAATTCAGACTGGTGCAGCCACTGTGGAAAACAGTATGGAGTTTCCTCAATAAATTAAAAATGGAACTCCCATTTGACCCAGTAATCCCATTTCTAGGAATATATCCCAAGAAACTAGAAACACCAATCAGAAAGGACATATGCATCCCTATGTTCATAGCAGCATAATTTACAGTACGACAGCTAAGATTTGGAAACAACCTAAGTGCCCATCAGCAGATGAGTGGATTAAAAAAATGGTGGTACATCTACACAATGGAATACTATGCTGCTGTAAAAAAGAAAGAACTCTTACCATTTGCAACAGCATGGATGGACATGAAGAGCATTATACTAAGCAAAATAATCCAGTCACAGTAAGGTAAGTATCACATGATCTCACTCATTTGTGGAATATAATGAACAACATAAACTGATGAACAAAAACAGAGACAGAGAAGCATCGAACAGACCGTCAAACCTCAGAGGGAAGGCAGGGGAGGAGGATAAGAGATCAACCAAAGGACTTGTATGCATGCATATAAGCATAACCAATGGACACAGATGCTAGGGAGGTGAGGGCATGTGCTGAGGGGTGGGACCAGCCTGGGAGTGATCAATGGGGGGGAAAGGAGACATGTAACACTTTCAACAATAAAGAAAGAAGGGAGGGGGGGAGTGAGGAAGGAAAGAAGGAGCCAACCACAGAAGTCCACATCTATCTAATAAAGAGGGGATATGCTAATTGACCCTCACATCATTGCAAAGATGGTGGCACCCACAGCCAATAAGGAAATATGCTAATTGCCACACCCTCAAAGATGGCGGTGCCCAGTCCCCTCAGCCCCACCGGGGCAGCAGGCACATGGCAAGGCTGGGCTTGCCCCCAGGCAGGCCCGGCTGCTCCGCATGCCTGCCTCCGGAGACCCCCAGTCCCCTCAGCCCCACAGCCGCCCAGGTCCGGCCCAAGGCTCAGGTAACCAGGGCCGGCCAAGGCTTGCGCTGCCAGCAGTGGCAGCAGCAGAGGTGTGATGGGGCGTCGCCTTCCCCTGATCACTGGGTCACCTCCTGCCCCTGAGGGCTCCCGGACTGTGAGAGGGGGCAGGCCGGGCTGAGGGACCCCTTTTCCAGTGCATGAATTTTCATGCACCGGGCCTCTAGTATTATTATATGCTTCTGCTCATATGAAAGCCCAGTATAGGAACCTCTAAAGAGACAGAGCTAGATTAGTTGGGAGTGAGGGGAGGTAGGTTCAGATAGGTTCAGATAAGGTGGGGAGGATGAGCAGTGATAGCTAAAGCATCAACATGATGAAAACGTTCTAAAATTGGCAGTGGTGATGGGTGCACATATCCAAATATATTAAACCTGAGAAGTTGGGTGTAGTCAGGGGTTTGTTTAGTTTGTGGAACTAGAAGACCTCCAAGTAAGATTAGTGGAAGTTAAAGGGGAGCCTTGTAGTGTATCAGCAGGTGCACTTGTTTCCTCATCTGTAAGAGATTTGGATTTGAAAGGCAGTATTTACAGGGATTGAGAGCAAAGATTTTGGAGCACGATTTGCCTGATTTCAGCTATTCACTAGCCTTTTCATCTTGGACATATTTATTCTCTGAGTTTCAGATTATGTAAGATGGGGATAATTATATACCTACCTAATATAACTGCTGTGGGAATATGTATACACACACATTCTTATTTAGAACAGTACCTGCTGCATAGTAAGCTTACTGTCATAAAATTGAGGTCCTTTTCAGATCTATTAGGTTACGTGGTCAATTTCTGCCAGCCTAGCATTCCAAGGTAGAGATCTGAACCAGAGATGTAGGCTAATCATTTCCTATCTATAGTGTTCTCAAATACTTGGTTTGAGATACCCAAGAAGAAAATGGAAAGAACAAGTGAATAGCAAGGACAGAGTGTTGAGGAATATTATATTTGGGAACAAGAGGCAGGAGTATATAGAAGGGGCCAATAAAGGAACATTCAGAGATAGAGATGGAAAACTAGGAAATACTGTCATGAAAGCCAAGTGAAACAGAAAAGAAGCTCCAGGGAAGACAGCCTTTTAGAGGAGGGCCACTTGAGCCGAGTGTGAAAGTTGTGGGACATATCTGATGGACAGGGAGACGTTCAAGATGAAAGCAGAGGAAATTAATTGATGAAGCAGTTTTGCGATGATTCAAGAAGAAGGAGGATAATTTCTTGGAGTTGGAATAATAGAAGGGAAAGCTGTATTTTGATACAATAATTGGAGTTGGGAAAGTTGGAAGCTGTGGAAGCTCATGTTGGATAACTTCAACTTTTTCCCAAAAAACTAGGAAGCAAAGCCATCTGGAAAGAGAGAGGAAAGAACCATGTTTAAATATTTTCCCTAATTCTGCCTTTTGTATGAATGAAAAACAAATGATCCATGTCAGTTATAATGGATAATACTTACTGAGCCTTTAATATCTTGCTAAGAGCTTATTTCAAACTTAAAACATCCCTCACAGGCAAATGGTATCGGTATCATATCTACATATTACAGAAGGTATTACACGAGAAAGCTCAAGGTTACCTAGCTAATAAGAGGTATAACCAACACTTTATATGAAATACATCACTTGACCTATATCGTAGGGATGTGGAAAGTAAGATTTTCTTTGCTTTTATATTTTGTAACAGGTGACAACCAAAGCCAAACAACTGAAGGATTCAGTCACCTGCTCCCCAGGTGAGTTAGCATCTACTTCACCCCATTAATCCAAAGCAGTTTCTTTAAAATAAATCCCTTTTTATAACATCTTTAAATCCGATGGTGTAATAGCTTTGACCAATGAACTCTATTGGCCAAACCTCTAAAAGGTGTCAAATTAGCCCTAGCTGGTTTGGGTCAGTGGGTAGAACATCGGCCTGTGGACTAAAGGGTCCCAGGTTCGATGCTTGTCAAGGGCACATGCCTGATCAGGCTTGATCGCCAGTGCGAGCATGCAGGAGGCAGCTGATCAATGATTCTCTCTCATCATTGATATTTCTCTCTCTTCCTCTCTGAAATCAATAAAAATATTTTTTTTAAATAAAAGGCGTCAAATTATAGGAACCACTAGCCAATTCAGCCCTAAACATATAGTGGGTGCTAAGATGTATGTGGTAAGTTTAAAGAATTATAAAAAACCTTGTTCTCCTCTAGTTTGGGGTCAGGGACGAAGGGGACTGTGTGCAGTGTCCCTACACCGCCCCACCCCACGCATCCACACACTGCCCTCAGAAGAGCAACAAGCAGTTTTCCCAAGGATCTATGTTTCTCCAAATGTTTCTTCCAAGACTAACTGGAATTTTGTTAGTGTCTCCGTACTGTTTGCCTAGAACCAGGAAGTAAGAAAATGCCTCCTAAACCTTCCAACTTAACCTAAATACAGGTCCCAGGGAGTTTAGTGCAGGTGAGCAACCCTGGAGGTGCCCGAAGTCGTCCCCAGGAAGGGCTCAGCGTGGGGTCTGCAGGCTTTAGGAAAGGGGGCATTTCCAGATCCTTTTCTACCAATAGAGTTATCTGTCTGGGCATGGAGGCAGAAATCGGCAGGGAGATGACGTGTAAAAGAAGCTGACCTCCACAGCATTCTCCAAAGATGCATTCTGGAAAGGCAGTGTGGTGTAGCCAAGTGAACAGACAGGCGGGTCCTGCCAGAGCATTGGCGGAGGGGTGGGAGGGGTGCAGTTGGGTGTTTCAGGGCATCTCTGAGGCGACACCCGTGGCTGGGAGGCAGGGTCAGTTTGCCCACTTTCTGCCGAGCGCTGAAATGAACAGGTGTCGGTCACGGTGGCATCGGAAGCGGCTTTGAGTAGAGAGCAGATCCCACAGGTGCGTGGTCACCTGCAGATGGTGGCGCGGCGTGAGCTCGGACAGACCCGCTTTAGTTGTGCTAATGGAATTAAGGGCAACTCTGGATAGTGAAGAACCACCTTCCTAACCTCAAAAGTAGCAGCTGTTCCTCGGAGGCCTGTGCACTCTGATCACTGTGGGTTCCAGGTACACCCACTGCTCCTCAGAGCGGTGGGACCAGGCAGAGCGGGTTCAGGTCCCCCCGCCCCCACCTCTGCTGCCTTCTGAGGCTGACTTTCCTCATCGGTAAAATTAGGACACCGATACCTGTCCTAGAGCAAAGTAAGAATTAAGTGAGATGACATGTGAAATGCCGGGGACATCGCCTGCTGGGTGAGAGGCCGCTGTCCCTCTCGTCTCCTGACGTGACCCCTTCATCTGTGTGAGTGCCCTTTCCCACAGGGACGGTGAGGCTCTCTGAGCTCAAGTCAACAGCTCAGCATTCCAGGCCCGGCAAGGCCACCGTGGCCCTGCCCGACGACATCATCACCCAGCGGGAGGACGCCCAGCAGGCCGCGGGCGCTGGGCAGGACAGCGAGCAGGAGCAGGAGGAGCAGGAGGCCGCGGTCCCGGAAGGCCAGCCGAGGAGACGCAAGCCAGCCAGGCTGCCCGAGGCGGCAGCGAAGGCAGAGCCAGAGGAGAAGTTCCGTGGAAGGAGGCAGAAGGACTTCGATATATCAGAACAAACCGCATCGAGCGACGAGGAGAGCCAGAGGAAAGAGAGAAGCCGCACTGCAGAGGAGCCATGGACTCAGAATCAGCAGAAACTTCTGGAATTAGCATTACAGCAATACCCAAAGGGATCCTCTGACCGCTGGGACAAGATCGCCAAATGCGTCCCGTCTAAGAGTAAGGTGGGTGAGGCGGGGAAAGGTGTGAGAGCCACCGCAGTGACCGCAGCCAGCTCTGCCCCGTCTCGGTCACAGCCCCTGTCTGCAGCTGTCCTGGGAGCTCGGTGTCCGGGCTCTCCCCGGGACCTGTGCACTCGCTGGTTAGTGTGCATGAAGGAGGTCAGCAGTCTAAGTGGGCCATTATACAGACCAGGTAGTTTTCCTGAGAAAATTCCAGGCATGGAACATAAATGTCACCCTCGGTCACCCCGCCAGCCTCTGGAGCATTTGCTCTCCCAGGTGGCAGCTCCCTCTAAGCAGAGTGAGGAGGTTTCTCAAAATCACGAACCCCCCGAGCTCTGTGACGAGCCTTTAGCCCAGGGATGTGTGGTCCCAGCTCTGTGGCTCTGGACTCAGCAGTAGCGGGCAGCTGACCGGAGACCCTGGAGGCATGTTTGTATGTGGGGTCTGTAGCCTTGACTTCTATAACAGACTTTCCTCCCCATTTAGTATCTGCTTCAGTGCATCTGCAGATAGTCCTCAGATTAAAAACTCAGACAGGCGGGAAGATGGTGTCCCTGGGGAACGCCAGCCCCACCCGGCCTTTGCCCTCTGCTCGGCCAGTGGAGTTCCTCTCCGTGTGGTCTTTCCTGCTCTGCCCTTGCCCGACACTCAGTCTCCGGGGCTTCTCTCCTTGCGGCCATGCTCTTCTGTCTGAGGCACTAGGAACACTGAGAAATCAAAGAACCAATCTCTTCTGCCTTCTGTGCCTTTTACTCAATAGCCTCTGGGCACATTGATGTTCATTTACATTCTTATTTTTTTAATTGAAATTCTATGTTGGACAATCTAGCTTGTGGCCATGAATGCCCCCGGGTGTACAGGTCTCGTTATCTATCACCCACTTTAAAATGAGGAGTCAGGGTTTCCCACGGAGAAAAATAAAACCATTGTCAGTTGATCTATTTGAGAAACACAGACTCCCCCTGCCTCTCCAACTGCTTTACCAGAAGTAATTATTTTCCCTAAATTTCTCCAGCATCTGTCAGGACACAGGCATCTGCCTATGTGATGAACTGGCGTTGGCGTAAAAGGAAGGAGAGGGGACTGGATTCCTTAGGACACTCAGAAACGCACTGCCTTGGGGTTTGGGAGCCTTCCTGTCTCAACCAGAAATGAGCAGCTTTTCCTGTCCTGCAGAAGTTCCCTTTCAGCCCTGACATTAGAACCGGGTCCAGGAAAGGCTGCGGGGCTCGTCTGCGGTGCAGTGACTCCAGGAGTGGCCGGAGGGGGAGGTCCACGGCAGCCTTAGGAGAGGGGCAAACCCGAAGGAGAATATCCTGGACGCGTGGCCTCGCGTTTTTTGGTTTCTCTGAAATGACATGTGATGAAATAGTGAGATGTTAAACGTGATCATTATAGTTAGCAAAGTGAACGTCACGGTCGCAATGATAGCAGGCCTCACAGACAGCCGCCACTGGCCCTCACCTAGCGATTCGCACCACCCCGAGCTGGACGTTCAGCTGGCCGCCTCCTTGCACCTGTCTAGCCTTACCTTCCTGTGACCACCCAGACTCACCTGGGAAATTCTAGGCAGGTCCTGTGCAGAGTGAATGGACATGAGACTGTCTCATTATCACTGGGCACAGCTGACAGGCAGGCTTACCCAGGAAGTAATTGTTTTACCTCTCTGGTTTGTGGAAGTAATTGTTTCACCTCTTTTTCTTCCTACAGGAAGACTGTATCGCTAGATACAAGTTGCTGGTTGAACTGGTCCAAAAGAAAAAACAAGCTAAAAGTTGAATATTCTGGAAGATGATGTTCACCTTCATTTTCCAAAATGAGTATTTTAAAACTCTTATGCAGAAATTTGCATTTTGTACCTCAGCATTCTATGAATCATGTGCCTTAATAAAAAAATAATAATAAATTTAAAATAAATGTTGTGCTCTACTGTTTAAACAAATAGTGAGTTAAAGGAGAAAAAGAATTGGGGTATTTTACCACTTATTCCTCATTACTACCAACTTTACTTTCATGGGGAACAAACTGAATAGTGCCTTCCAGCAATTAGACAAATACATGATTTTGAAGGAACAGATGAATAGACCAGCGATTTTCAACATTTTTCATCTCATAGCACATAAACTAATTACTAAAATTCTGCAGCACACCAATATATATATATATTACATTATTTGCCGATCGGACAAAAAAAAAAGGGTATTGTTGTGTTGGCTGTTGCCATTTTTTTGACAGTCTAAGGGAAAAGAGGTCAGTGCCCCTGACTAAATAGCCAGGTGTTGCCCTACCCGGTTTGGCTCAGTGGATAGAGCATCAACCTAGGGACTGAAGGGTCCCGGGTTCGATTCCAGTCAAGGGCACATGCCCTGGTTGTGGGCTTGATCCCCAGTAGGAGGTGTGCAAGAGGCAACCAATCAATGATTCTCAACATTGATGTTTCTTTCTCTCTCTCCCTCTCCCTTCCTCTCTGAAATCAATAAAAAAATATTACAAATAAGTAAATAGTCAGGGGTTGCATGTTTCAACAATTCTTGTGGCACACGGGTTGAAAAATCGCTGGACTAATGTGTAAGAATTAAAACCGAATGTGTTTCTTTGACCAGAGAACTCCCCAGTTAATGCCTGTACTGGTAGCAGAGTGCAGGTGCCTCGGGAGAAAAATCCAGCTTGGTAGTTAGGAAAGTGGCTAAGAAGTGTGTGAAATTATCCTAGTGATACGTGTCTGTAAGGAAAAAGGTCCATGAACAAGGACATAAATAAGGTAATAACCTCTGAGTTTGTTCTCAACTGATAGAATTCCAGAGAACATGCAAAAAAAGGTTTTTAAGAACTGATGAAATTGGGTCTTAAGTTAAAAATCACTATTTTGTCTTATTAATTTTTTAAATATGTATTTATTGATTTTTAGATAGAGAGGAAGGGAGAGGGAGAGAGAGAGAAACATTGATAAGAGAGACACATCTATCGGCTGCCTCCTACACACCCCCTACTGGGGATCGAGTCTGCAACTTGGATATGTGCCCTGACTGGGAATCGAACCCGGGATCTCAGTCTACTGAGCCATAACAGTCGGCTGTCCCGTTCATTTTGATTGAACTTTTCTTTACTGTTTGTGTTTAAACTGTCACCATCAAGCTGAGTGTTGCTGTTTATATTTTCTATCGTTTGCTCAAGGCTCGGAAACAGTTTGCTAAGTGCAAACTGCCTAAACTTAAACCATTCAGATCACCAAAACACATTTCAGGGAAGTGATTTGATAAAATATCTACAAAGATGCCGTATCTCTGTAAGGATGGAAACCAGGTTACAGTTTCCCTCTTTTCCGGTTCCTCCCCTAGAAAACCAGGGATGATGGTAGCATTCCGTCACCCTGCCAGCTGAGCCCCCCCCCGCCCCCGGGCGGCCTAGCTCCCTGCATGGACTCCTGGTGTCTGGGGACCTGCCAAGTGTATGCAAAATCCCTATTTGGGGTGTGTAGTTCCCGGAGAGGAAGCACGTCTTTCACTAGGTGCCCAAGGGTCTCTCACCCAAAAAGGTGACAGCCTGGCTGTGTGGTTCCTCTGCTGCAGCCCATGCAGGGCCGTGGGGCACCAGGGGGGCTTCAGACTTGGCCTCGGACACAAGGCCCTGAATTCAAATCATTTCCTACCTTCAAATGCAGACACAAAGGAAACGCTTTCGCTTTAGGGCAGTGGTTCTCAACCTGTGGGCCGCGACCCCTTTGGGGGTTGAACGACCCTTTCACAGGGGTCGCCTAAGACCATCGGAAAACACATATATAATTACATATTGTTTTTGTGATTAATTTCTATGCTTTAATTATGTTCAATTTGTAACAATGAAATTGGGGGTCACCACAACATGAGGAACTGTGGTAAAGGGTCTCGGCATTAGGAAGGTTGAGAACCACTGCTTTAGGGGCTGCCTGGCCTTGTTTCCTCAGAGAGGATGGCTAAGAGTCAGAGCCCCACGCCTGAGTCCTCATCAGGTCTAGTGAGCAAGAAGGGGGACCAGATGGAGAGTGCAGGGTCTGGATGGCTTGGGGCTGGGGAGGAGGCTGGGCACAGGTGGCTGGGCAGTGAGAGGAAGAAGCCGTCTCCCGGGGTCTGGGCAGCACTGGCCTGGCTGCAGGTACCTCACCCACGCCCTCCTCCACCAGCCCCCAGCCAGGGGCTCCCAGAGCCTCTTCCTGGAGGACCTGGCCTGTGCCCTGTAGTAACTTAGATTTTCTTTCTCCACTGGGCAAGGTCTTATAATCAGCCAGGTCTTTAAACTATTTATAGCACCATTTTCAAAACCCATTCACACACTCTCTCCTCTATCCCCAGGACACCCCTGACTGGTTGGACAGGTTCTCTCCTCCCTGCCAGGTGCTGTCACCCGCTCCATAGGGAGTTGGGCTGTTTGGGGAGCTGCAGCTGCCTCACGTACTTGGCTACAGAAGGGGCAGGAGGGGGTGTCATCGGCTGACCACACTGTTTAAATCCCCAGCAGGGAGTGCGGTTCTGTGAAATTGGCTCTGGGAAGCAGGAGCAGTCCTACACCCCTGTCTCGCCCGACTGATCCCCAGGTGCCTGCAGACACTGCCTATGGGGCCCGAGGTCTCTGGTCTCCGGTCTCCGGTCTCCGGTCTCCGGTCTCGCTGGAACCCACAGCCAGGGGCCTCACTCTTTTACTGGCGTGTTTTCAAATTCCCATCTCACTTTTAGAATAAAGTCACAGGCAGCTCTAATATTTAAATTGCGGTTTGAATTGTGCTGTCCTATATACATGGGGTGATCGTAGGCCCAAGGGGCCGGGGACAGCCCGCCCACTGCTCAGGGTAGACGCTTGCAGTCTGGTCCCCTCAGGGACCCTGCATTCCCGCCCAGAGGACGGACAGCTGAGAGAGTCCGCATTCTTTCTATTTGCTTTTGGTTTGGAAAGCCCCAAAGATGGAGGGGTTTGCTGACCCTGACCCCCAGCTCCTCCTGAGGCACCCACCCCACCCAAGGGAAACTGTGGCACAGAGACCCCCGCCCTCCGATCTCCTGCAACTGGCTCTCTGGCTCTTCCTGCCGCCACGCTCGCAGGCCTCCCGCAGCCCAGCCCAGGCCGGGAGGCCCGAGGGCGAGGCGAGGCGTCTCCAGGTGGGACGGTGGCTGCAGGGACCTGGCGAGGCGGGGTTCCTCATTTGATAAAAGCAGACTTTGATGGTTCACCTGCATTTTAAACTCCTCTCCCCGCACCTGGTCCCAGAACAAAGCCAGCTGTCTGGACACGGAGCTGAGGAAGAGCGCGGCTCAGGTGCCAGGTCTGCAGAGGAGGGCGCGTCCTGGGGGCGGGCCTGCGGGGTGAAGCAGGTCCCCTCCCCGCGCCCTTCCCGCTGCAGGCCCCGGCTTCCGAGGACGTTCAGGAGAGCCCTTTGCACCCTGTCAAGGCGGGGTGGGGGGGTGGCCTCAGGATCCAGACTGGGGTGAGCCGGTCTCTTGTAGCCACTTGTAGCCGCAAAGCGCCCGCTCCCCCTGCTGGAGCCGCGTGTCCTCGCCGCCTGCGCTCGGAGCACAGCCCGCAGCCTGGAAGCCGCCGTCTTGGCACAAGTCCCAGCCTCCCGTCTGAGCAAACTGCTCGGCCTTCAGCCTTTGACTTCAGTCACCGGGAGCCACATTAACACGCTGTAAAACAGCGGCTACAGTCCTTTCCTTCGGGGCTGGAGGGAAAAAGAATGGCTGCATGTAGGACAGAAAGAGGGACACCGCTTTAGCAATCTGACTCCCCGGGAACTGCTGGTGTCTCAAGAGCAGTGTCCACACAGGCCGGAGGGAGCGGGGAGGCCTGGCGGCTCGGGAATGGGCTGGAAACACGCACACGCACACACACACACACACACACACACACACGCAATTATTCTGCAGGGAAGGTGGCTGCTTGCCTGCCTGCCGCCTCCCCCGCCTCTAATGAACAGCCCGGCCCGGGGCAGCCCCTCCTGGACCATCACAGGAGTTTAACGCGATGAAGCCCACCATGGGTTACCACAAGTTAAAAAGAAACCCTAGTTTTTACAAAATGAAACCGACCCAGAGCTGGGGGCCACGAGGGAGCTTTTAACGTTGGTTTGTACGCCCTACATTACAGGGGGAGATGAACAGCCTCTGCCAGGTTTTCTTCTATCACTACTCAGAAATATTGTGTAAATTCAGATAAAATACCAAATTGTTTATCCCAAATTAACTTGGTTCCAATCTGTTTCACAAAGGAAGACGTGAGCGGCAGTGAAGAGCCGGCTCTGGATCTGTGACCGCAGCGCATCCCCCTTTCAGAGGCTTAAGAATCCTATTGGAAGTCTCCTCTCTGGCTGAAGTGAGGGCTGTTGTGTTAAAATGGGAAAATTCCGTGTGGAAATCTTCGTGTGGGGCTCTCTGACCGTAATAGGAGAGGAGGGGTCGTGCCTGGGGTGAGAGAGGCAGTCGGGACCCGGCTGTCCTTGGGACAATGGACCCAAACTCGCTTTAATCCCGACACTGGTCAGCTCCAGACCCTCCACCTGCCCTGCTCCCCACCCCTGGCTCACAGACGCCTGCTCTGGTTCCCTGAGGCTGCGGAGGCCTGGGCACACCGCACCTGCCGAGGGGCAGAGCCCGTGGGCGAGGCCGGGCGCAGGCAACGCTGCCAGGTGCGCATCCTCGGTGTGCGCCTGGGCCTGCGGTCTCTCTTCCTTGGTCTTGGGTTGGACACTGATTCCCAAAGTCGAACGGAAGGCAGAGCTGCAGGAGTGGAGAAGAAAGGCCGTCCTGACGGAGGGGCCAAGTGCTGGTCGTAAGTCAGAAGAAAATAAAGACATTTCTGAGAGCCCAGCTGGCGTGGCTCAGAGGTTGAGTGCTGACCTATGAACCAGGAGGTCACGGTTCGATTCCTGGTCAGGGCACATGCTCAGGAGGCAGCCGATCAAGGATTCTCTGTGACCACTGATGTTTCTATCTCTCTCTCCCTCTCCCTTCCTCTCTCAAATTAATATAAATATATTTTTAAAAAAACAAACAACAACAAAAAACTTCTGAGAACTGGAGCAGTGGGAGCTGCGAGAGCTGTGGCCAGTGTTTCACGGGCTCGCAGTCCTGCTGCTGTGAAGACTGAGGCCAGCGGAGCTGCACTGGGGCCCACAGTAAAACCCAAGACTAAGCATTTATGTCTGCGACTAAAACGTCAAAGTTTCTCCCTGCCGGCGAGGTGTCTACCTATGAACCAGAAGGTCACAGTTTGTTTCCCGGGCATGTGCCAGTGGGGGGCGTGCAGGAGGCAGCCGATCAATGATTCTCTCTCATCATTGATGTTTCTGTCTCTCTCTCCCTCTTCCTTCCTCTCTGAAATCAGTTTTAAAAAATGTCAAAGTTCCTCATTGGTATGAGCAACAGGCCACCTGACTCACCTCTGGGAGAAGAGGCTCTCCTGCAACCACGCTGGTTCCTGGGGCAGCCGCACAGCCAACAGGAATTTCTCTCCGAAGCTCCCTACGCAGGAGGCTTCAGCCAAAAGTCCGGGAGGAGGAGGGGATTCCCCAAAGGGCACAGGGGCCGGGAAGAGACAGGAGAGCAGCCTGAGGCTGGGTGAGCGAGGCCAGGGGGCCTGTGGGCCCACCCCCTCTCCTCCTGGCTGCACACTGGGCTGATGCGGGAGCTCCAGCAGCTGCCCTGTCTGAGCCCCACTCCGAGGCCCCACCTCTCAGTCCTGGGTGAAGGGAACCTGCACCGAATTCGAATCTCCGAGCCAGTGCGCAGCCAAGGAGAGCCGCTGCTTGAGGCCACGTGTTTGCAAAGAAAATGTGCGCCTTATTTTGTTCAAAGAATCCTATGTACGTGAACAGTTCAGCTGCACAAAACACCTGTCTCTACTCGCGTTGGGAGGAGACCAGGAGAAGCAGAAAGATTGCTGCGGCAGGCGCAGTGGCGGTGCCAAAAACGCAGCCTCCTAATTAATCCGTCTGCTTGTTGCGTGAGCCAAGCGAAAAACACCAGATGCGTCAATCAGAGTTTGAGAGAAACCAAATTAACACGATCAGCAAAAAAAAAGTGAATGTCTTGCTTTAATTTTAAACTTCAAAAGGCACCAGCACAATCACCACGCTGAGAATTGACTGTCGAACCCCCGGGGTCACTCCCTTATGACTGGTTTCACAGGACGGCCCTGTAACGGAGGCACCTCCTGCTTGTCACCCGCCCCTGCCGCTCAGGCCACGGAAACTGCCCCTTCGATGTGGCCCACGGCCTTTCCAGCCACTGCGCTCAGTCCCGATGGCAGTGGGCGGTGCCGCCTTCCAGCCCTCCCAGCCTCGCGTTCGCTGTGGGACCATCGATGTGGATGAAACGGGGGCTCTGCTCATCTGGGCCCCGTACACACGTGTCCTCTCCCACCTGCTTCTTAAATCTTAGTGACCGAAGCCTCTTGTCTCCAGCCTCTCCTCCCTCGCTCCGCCCACCCGGGGACTTCACTGCCCCCTGAATTTGCGGTCAAGGGCCAACTTTCCGGTCCCCATGCCCTTGCCATCATCCTCTGCCGTGGAACCTGGTGCTTCTGGAACATCCCAGACAGAGCACAGTCCTGGAGGCCTGCTTCTCGGCACCCTCAGCAGGAAACGAGAGAATTGGGAAACCAACACGCATACAAATCACTAGCCCAGGGCCAGCGACAGAGGCCCTTAGTCCCTTTCCCCTAAAAGCCTCTCCTCCCTCACCCTTCTCCCACCCTGTGACTTCACCGGCCTCTGACTTGCCAGACGTGGGCCAACCCCCTTTTCCTGGGCCTCCTACTCAGCAGTCACTGCCCTGAAGGACGAGCTTGCCTCTCCTCCCCAACCCTCCCCATGACCTCAGCTGAATCCTTCTAAGGATCTAAGGGCTCAGTTCCAGTCCCCCCTCCCGGTCCCCCCTCCCCGCCCCACGGTGCTTTCTCTCGCTGCTTCCCAGGCTGCTCTGCAGCGCCAGGCTCTTGATTCAGTCCAGGCCAGGCGATGGGACAGAGCCCAGCTCGCCGTGAGCCTCACAGCCCGGGGAGGGGAGGTGGGAGACAGCACTGGCTACTGCTGGGAAGGCATGCAGGACGAGGCCAGAGCCGGTTCCCAGTTGCCATCACGCCCGGGAAGACCCGATCTTAGGGGACAGGCCTGTTCCAGAGCCGCGGCTGGGTTTGCTGGAGGTGGTGAGGGGAGGAATCGTGGCAGCTACAGCTGGACACACGGCTGAGCCCAGACTCCGAGGGGCCCGTCTGCCCTGCTCGCTGGGGGATGAACTACAGTAGATTTGGGGGTGGGTGGAAGGATCAGCTTTTCTGGAATCATCATTAAGTGCTTCCTACCTCACTGGCCTCAAATATTGTTCGTATTTGTACCAATTCACACTTTGGCAGTTATGTGAGTGCGTAGCCTCGCCAAGCCTCAATTTCCTAATCTGTGAAACGAGGAAAACAAGCCATTCCTGGCAGGGCGTGTGAAGACTGACTGAGATTGGGCACAGAATGTGTTTAACGGAAACCCTGGCTCCTCGCAGGCCCTCACAGTGCAGCTTCACTGACCCCTGTCCCAAGTCCCGCCCCGACAAAAGGCCAGCAGCCAAGAGGCAGCTAACAAGGGCTGATGGTGCGATGTCCTTACACACCAGCCAAATACCTGCAGCTGGTTTGAAATAAAGAAACCAGAAGTGTCAGGCACTGAGAACAAAGCCTGGAACCCGACAGAAGCCCCTGAAGCTGCCGATGGCTTCCGAGGACTTCCGTGAGGACGGTCGCTGAAGAGGCAGTCACTTGGAATAGGTCATACGGCTGCTGGCTATGGGTCCCAGATCTAGAAAACATGCAAGTCCTTCTGACATCCCCGCCTCCCGCCTCCTCGGCCCACCGGCTGCTCTGACTTCGCATGCTTCACGCCTCTCCACCTTTCTTAGCGCTGCCATCTCATTTCGTAACCGTGGAAATAGGAACGCACTCCAGAGCGCCATCCAGAACTCCTCTTTCTTGCAAACCCACAGAAACTCACCAACCTCCCGTTCTGAGCCCACTTGATACATTTGAAAGCTCATATCCCTCCGGCTGAAACTGTGCTGCGCTGCTGCTCCCTCAGTCGGGACCTCTCCCTAAAGCT
>NW_005871180.1:2262949-2332455 GCF_000147115.1 Myotis lucifugus
AATTTGGGAATATGGGGAACCAGGCGAGTAAGTCCAACTCAGGGAGAAGGACTTCCACTGTGCTCAGGCCTCACCAAGCTTTTATAGTGAGAGGTAAACAAGGTAGTGGTTACCATAGATACACAGTTCTTGTGAGTTTCACTTGTTTTGACCATGGTTACACTTCCTGCACTTCCTCATCCCATTAGCTTCCCAGATAAGATCTAGGGAGTGTCACAAGGTCAAGCCTAATTATGCTAAGAGGACTGTGCCCTCTAAGCTAGGACTTGTTTGTGACTTTGCCAGCAGGCCAATCTGAGGCTTAACCCTATATCAGTTTCCCACACAGAGCGCCATCCAGAACCTCCTCTTTCTTGCAAACCCACAGAAACTCACCAACCTCCCGTTCTGAGCCCACTTGATACCATTTGAAAAGCTCATATCCCTCCCGCCTGAAACCTGTGGCCCTGGCGCTGGCCTGGCTTCCCCCCAGTTCCGGGGACCCTCTCCCCTAAAAGCTCCTGCTGTGACAACCACTCTGGTGATAGATCCCCAATGGTGTCAGAGGCTTGGTCAAAGGCCTGGCTTTCCTCTGAAAGACTGACCGTGGATGAGGTGGTTCCCAGCGCCGGGCCCTTCCCAGGGGAAGGGTGCACTCCCAGGGGAAGGGTGCACTCCCAGGGGAAGGGTGCACTCCCAGGGGAAGAGATGCACTGAAACATGTCCCATAGGATCGGACAGGTCAGGACTTGGGGAAACTGCACAACTGGCCCAGAAAATAACTGAGTGACAGCACGCTACAAAATTCAACTTCTAAAATATTTCAAGTATTTGTTGCTTTTTATTTAAGTGACAAAAACAGGCCACAAAATTATGTGTATAATATAATTCAACTATGTAGGAAAAGTGCACATGAGAAAATATATGCCCTCGCCAGGTTGGCTCCATGGATAGAGCATTGGCCTGCGGACTAAAGGGTCCCAGGTTCGCTTCCGGCCAAGGGCACATGCCCGGGATTGCAGGCTTGATCCCCCCCCTCCAGTAGGGGGCGTGCAGGAGGCAGCCGATCAGTGATTCTCTCATCATTGATGTTTCTATCTCTCTCTCCCTCTCCCTTCCTCTCTGAAATCAATAAAAAATATATATATTATTTTAAAAAGAAAATATAGGAAAAGTAGATATATATGTATATTTTAATATAAAATTGTCAATAAAGTGACAGAGTAATGGGAGGTTTTTCCTTTCTCTTATCTGGTTTTCAAATTTTTCAAAAGTGGTCATGATAACTTTTGTAATTTAAGAAGTACGTTACTGCCAGCACTTAGTAGTGTTACAAGAGTGGAGAGAGAGACAGGGAGAGTCAGGGCAGCCACACGGATGTATGTACGAAGCGGTGCCGCCTCGCAGAGGGTTTGCTTCTGCACACAGACTGGCCAACCCTCAACTTTGACCAAAGTCACAAAGGAAACTCCCATGGCACAGAAATCTCTTCTGTACCCACAGAACTGTAAACATTCAGGTCTTAGTATGAAAGAGATATATCTTTTAATGCCAATAACATTTCAATTCCTTTAAAAATACAACAGCTTCCAAATGTTTACAAAAGTTCACAACTATTTCATTTTGAAAAGCCCGGTTTAATTTATACAAAAAAAGTGGGTTTCATTTTCAATAAGTGAAAGTAAGATTAATAACATTTGTCTCCTTGAGAATTCTAAAATTCAAAACAGAAGTCCATTCCCTACTTCTAAGAACAAAAATCTCAATGCCTGGTGCATTGAGGCAGCCTTTGCCCACAATTCCAGTGCCTCTCCTGTCTGTTTCGGGGACAGTCCAGTTACAGTGATGGGTCATGCCATCCTCTGCCTGGTTGACAGAGAGCTTAAGAAAACAACTTGAAGCTTGTTGTTCTTAGCATTCACCCCTCGTGCTCGCTTTCCAGCCACAGTGCCCGCCACACCCCCACAGGACTAACGCAGAAGTCCATACGGGAACCAGCTGAGGGAAAACACTTTTCCAAGCATCACTACTGAGCACGGAGCAGCAGTCGCTCAGAAATGTCCCAGAGAGGAGTCAACAATGGGGACCACAGAGCAGCCGCCAGAAAACTCGGGTATCATTTATGGTGGAGGTGGAGGCTACCCAGAACCTCCACTGAGTCAGCAAACTACAAAAGCACCAACTACTAGCACAAATAAATGGCCAGATAAATGACACATTTTTTTAAAGGACACATTTTTAAGAAATGGAAAACGGCACAGCCACTATAATTTTGCTCAGATTAGATATTTGCAGAGTGAAAACTGGTGAGTTGATAAGTCACCTGTCATTCCTTAGCCTTGGAAAAGACATTTCAGAATCAATTACTTTCCATTTGTATATAAAAAGTCTTCCTAGGAACCTAAAATTCACTCTTTAATAAAGTTAAAAGCATAGAACCAGTTTTTGTTGTTTATTCAATTCTTTTTCTTTGAAAGAGAAAGAGAGAGAGAGAGAGAGAGAGAGAGAGAGGCAGGGAGGGAGAGGGGAGAGAGAGACAGAGAAAGAGAGGAGAGAAAGAGAAACATTGATTTGTTCTTCCACTTATTTATGCATTCATTGGTTGACTCTTGTATGTGCCCTGACTGGGGATTGAATCTGAAGCCCTGCGTATGGGATGATGCTCTAATCCAGCGGTTTTCAACATGTGGGTTGCAACCCCTTTGGCGGTCGAACGACCATCCTGCATATCAGATATTTACATTACGATTCATAACAGTAGCAACATTACAGTTATGAAGTAGCAACGAAAATAATTTTATGGTTGGGTCACAACATGAGGAACTATATTTAAAGGGCCAGAAGGTTGAGAACCACTGCTGTAACCAATTGAGCTACCCAGCCAGAGCCTGTTTATTCAGTTCTTAATTACTAGGAGCAAATGACGCATATCTATATATTCTGATTCAATTAAGTCTGGGATAAGCCTGGCGCTTGCTAAGCACCACAGGTGATTCTGATGTATACCAACAGCCAGCACTACTGAGGAGATCTGGATTGTTCTCTCATTTCAATGTCTGTGTTTAAAGCTAACTACATAAAGAAGAGACATTTAGTCTTTATCAAGCATAACTATAATGTGCTACAATTAACTGACTCACCTGGAATTTATTTCCTCCACTGTGACTGTTTTCTCTTCTTTGCAATTTTCAGAAAGCACATTTCTCTCATCCAAGGAGTATCTAAGCTTTAAACCCAGGGCGGTTTGCTTAGGGCACCGTCTACTCATAAGCAAAGTCTGGGTAACTCCAAGGTGACGCTGCCCTGATGTTCTAAAGCACAGCCAGAGACGGGATAGGCTGCCACAGGGGCCACATCTTCATCCTGTCCCAGCAGGAAGGGCACAGAGAGTGACGCCTCCACGTTGGTGACAGACGTCACTCCTGACTTCATCCCCCTCGCAAGAACAATGACCACCTATTCATGGATCAGACACCACTGAGAAGAATCTCAGAACACGGGTAAGGCGGAAGCACCCTGCACCTCAGAGAGCCAGACAAACATCTCGGGGGCGAGAGGAGGTGCTACACAGACTGCACTGCCCCTCCCCCGGCCAGCACAGCACCACCCAGAGAGCTCTCCCCTGAGCCTACAGAGCCCAGGGCCGGACAGCCAGCCGGCTCCCACCCCCAAAACTCTGGGTCGAGTCCTGGGAACCTATACTCCAGTTCCAGCCCATGGGGATCACAGGGGGATGTATGGGCCCCGCCACCAGGAATCTGATGGTGATGGAGAAGGGGCCCAGGGCCTGGCAACCACCACCACTCGGGACGTGGCAGACCAAGTTCCTACCTGCAGTCCAAGGAGCAGTCCCGGTCAGCTGCTTCCCTCGCCTGCAAAGCCAGGACGGTGCACAGTGTGAGCAGGAGCCTGGGGGGCAGGCCTGCAGCTGGAGCGTGGTCGACCCTGCGCAGGGAGTGCAGCTATTTTAAAGCTCTGCCCACAGCTGGTGTAGCTCCTGATCCCTCCCAACCGCAAAGCCTGACCAGGAGCACCTGGGAGGTGGCTTGGAATTGGCCATCCTGATCCACCCAGGGAGGGGAGCTCACTCAGAGCCCCACCCAACCAGGAAGCCTGAGTAGGAACACGTGGAAGCTGCTCAGCCCGGCCACACTAGAGCCGAGTCCAGAGCTGATCCTCTGCAGAGCAAGCCAGTGTCCTCCTGTTCAGTCAGGGAAACGGATGTGTAGCCCATTGCCGAGTGCAGCCTTCAGCTGCCTGAACCTAACCAGGCACAGCGATCTAATACCCCTGCTTACAGGGGCCCTTGAGCAGAGAGCACATTCTAGGTTTCCCAACCTGCAGAGCAAATCTTGTGGCCCTATCTGATCAGAGAGCTCATTACTGACTAAGATCTCTCCTGATGTGGGTCCCTAAACAATAAGCCACCCAGGCCCTGGGGCTTATTCTGCTGCCCCCGCCATGGGGGCATGGAAACTAATTCAGAGACCACCCACTACTTAGTATCCTAGTACCAACGGTCTCGTCAGCCTGACTGGAGCCCCCAGGCACTGCCCACCCTTCGCCTCACTTGGGCAGGAAACCAGCCATCCTGACTCCCGGCAGCAGCACCCCCACCTTGACCGCAGGGCTCAGGCAGTGGCTTTGCCCCAAAATAGACCCTGATGGCAGGGCCTACCTCCCCGAGGATGTTACCAGCAGACACATTCAAACCCCCAAACTGGTCTGTCTAGGGCAGCCGTGGGCAAACTACGGCCCGCGGGCCGGATCCGGCCCGTTTGAAATGAATAAAACTAAAAAAAAAAAAGACCATACCCTTTTATGTAATGATGTTTACTTTGAATTTATGTTAGTTCACACAAACACTCCATCCATGCTTTTGTTCCGGCCCTCCGGTCCAGTTTAAGAACCCATTGTGGCCCTCGCGTCAAAAAGTTTGCCCACCCCTGGTCTAGGAGAAAACTCACCCAAAGCAAACCTGTAAAATCTGGAAAAGAAAATTAGGGACACTAATTTACTCAGATGCACACACACCAATGTAAGGAATCAAGGATCATAAATAAAAACAGGTAAATGTGACACCACCAAAAGGAAACAAATAAAGCTCCAGTAACTGAGCCTAATGAAATAGAGGTCTGTGATCTGTTAAAGAATTCAGAATAATCCTCTTAAGGAAATTGAGTGAACTACAAGAACACAAACAACTAAACAAAATTAGGAAAATAATGCACCAAACGAAAAGTTTAACGAAGAAACAGAAACCATTAAAAAAATCCTAGAGCCTAGCCGGTGTGGCTCAGCGGTTGAACGACAACCCAGGAACCAAGTGGTCACAAGTTTGGCCCTAGCTGGTTTGGCTCAGTGGATAGAGTGTCGGACTGTGGACTGAAGGGTTCTGGGTTTGATTCTGGTCAAGGGCATGTACCTCGGTTGCAGGCTCCTCCCTGGCCTGGGCCCTCGTCAGGGCGGGTGCAGAAAGCAACCAATCGATGTGTTTCTCTCACACTGATATTTCTGTCTTTCCCTTTCTCTTCCACTCTCTCTAAAAATCAATGGAAAAATATCCTTGGGTGAGGATTAACAAACAAACAAAAAACCCAAACAAACAAAAAAAGAGGCCACGGATTTAATTCCTGATCAGGCTATCAATCCCAAGTAGGGGGTGAGCAGGAGACAGCCAATCAATGATGCTTCTCTAGCATCAATATTTCTATCTCTCTATCCCTCTCTCTTCCTCTCTCTAAAAACAAAAATAAATGAAAACATATTTTTTTTAAAAATCCTGGAGCTGAAAAAATACAAGGACTATACTGAATAACTCAATAGGGAACTTCAAAAGCCGACTTGATCCTGAAGAAAAAACGACCTAGAACACAGGACATTTAAAATTATCTTAGAGTAGCAAAGAGAGAGAGAGAGAGAGAATGAAGAATTGCTCTGGCTGGGTAGGTCAGTTAGTTGGAGTGTTGTCCCGATATGCCAAGGTGGCAGGTTTGATCCACAGTCAGGGCACATACAGGAATCATCAACCAATGAATGCATAAATAGGTGGAACAACAAATCAATGTTTCTCTCTTTATTTTTCTTCATTCCTCTCTCTCTCTCTCTAAAATAAATAAATAAAAATTAAGAAAAAAAGAACAAAAGGAGTGAAGAAAGCCTAAGGGATTTATGCGACACAACCAAAAGAAATAATAGCTGCAATATGGGAATTTCACAAGGAGAAAAGAAAGTATATTTAAAGCAATAATGGCTGAAAACTTCCCAAACCTCAGGAGAGAAACAGACATGCAGATCCATGAGGTACAAAGGACCCCAAATAGGTTGAACCCTAACAGGGATACACTGAGACACAGTATAATTGAATTACCAAAAGTCAAAGACAAAGAATTTTGAAAACAGCAAGGAAAAATGTTACATTTAAGGGAACCCCTGTAAGACTATCAGCAGATTTAAAATATTGAAAGAAAATAATTATAACCAAGAATACTATACCCAGTAAACCTGTCTTTCAGAAATGAAGGAGAAATAAAAATTTTCCTGAACAAACAAAAGCTGAGAGGGAATTCATGGCCACTAGAAATCCTAAAGGGTGCTCTTTGAGTGGAAGTAAAGGGACACTAATTAACATAAAAAAATAACAAGTTAGTGGAAAACTCACTGGCAATGGTAAATATATGGTCAAAGATAGATTCTGTAATATGGTAATGGTGGTGCATAATTCACTTACAACTCTAGTTTAAAAAGCTAAAAACCAAACATATTAAAAATTACCATAACTACAATGTTATTGTATACACAATATAAAAATATGTAAACTGAAATATCAATAATAATTTAAAATGTGAGGGAGACGGTCGCTTGGCAACATTCCGTACTGCCCACCACGTTCTTAAGCAGCAGACTCTCGCATCTCCGGACACAACTGCATCTCATTCTTGAAAAGTCTTTCTGCTCCATGGCTGTGATTGGAGCCCCATTCTCACAGGGACAGAAAAGAAAAGGAGTGGAATATGGTCCTGCTGCTATTAGAGAAGCTGGCGTGATGAAAAGGCTCTCCAATTTGGGCTGCGGCCTAAAGGACTTTGGAGATTTGAGTTTCACTCCAGTCCCCAAAGAGGATCTGTACAACAACCTGATAGCAAATCGTCGCTCGGTGGGCCTCACCAACCAGGAACGGTCTGAGGTAGTCAGTAGAGCAGTATCAGGAGGCTACAGCTGTGTCACAGTGGCAGGAGACCACAGCCTGGCAATTGGTACCATTAGTGGCCACGCCCGACACTGCCCAGACCTGTGATCTGGGTTAATACCCATGCTGACATCAATGCACCCCTCACCACTTCATCTGGATGTCTCCATGGACAGCCAGTTTCATTTCTCCTCAGAGAACTACAGGACAAGGTGCCACAGCTCCCAGGATTTTCCTGGATCAAACCTTGTATCTCTTCCCCAAGTCTTGTGTATATTGGTCTAAGACAGTGGTTGGCAAACCGCAGCTCGCGAGCCACATGCGGCTCTTTGGCCCCTTGAGTGTGGCTCTTCCACAAAATACCACGCGTGGGCGTGCACGTACAGTACGATTGAAACTTCATGGCCCTTGCGCAGAAGTCAGTATTTTGTGGAAGAGCCACACTCAAGGGGGGGGCCAAAGAGCCGCATGTGGCTCACGAGCTGTGGTTTGATGAGCCGCAGTTTGCCAACCACTGGTCTAAGAGATGGACCCTCCTGAACATTTTATATTAAAGAATTATGATATCCAGTATTTTTCCATAAGAGACATAGATAGACTTGGTATCCAGAAGGTCATGGAACAGACATTCAATCTACTGATTGGCAAAAGACAAAGGCCAAGCCATCTGAGCTTTGATATTGATGTATTTGACCCTACACTGGCTCCAGCCACAGGAACTCCTGTTGTAGGGGGACTGACGTATTGAGAAGGCATGTGTATTACTGAGGAAATACACAACACAGAGTTGCTATCAGCACTGGATCTTGTTGAAGTTAATCCTCAGTTGGCCGCTTCAGATGAAGAGGCCAAGGCTACAGCTGGCCTGGCAGTGGATGTGATTGCTTCAATTTTTGGTCCAGACAAGGGAAGGAGGGCACAATGTCTATGACCAACTTCCTACTCCCAGTTCACCACATGAATCAGAAAATGAAGAACATGTGAGAATTTAGAAAATAATGCAGGATGACACGTTCGTCACAATGGGCATTTCAGAGTTGTGAGGTGTTTGAGGGGGCGAATACTACATGGTCATCTGGGTCAATACTGCCTTAATGAGAACATTTGTGTATTCTCGCAATTGTAAAATTTCCTTTCCCTCTCCATTTTGGTGACCAATGATACTACTGTAAATGTATTTGTGGGTGTTTTTTGTTTGTTTGTTTTTTCAATTCATGAGGTATTACTATGTGGAGTACCATGTAAATTTAAAGAAGTCATAAACAGCATTTATTACCTTGGTATAATTTGGAAAAAAAATGTGAGGGGGAGAAGTAAAAGAGTAAAGTTTAGGAATAACAAGCTATCAAACTTGTTATCAATTTAAAATAGGATATTATGAGAGTTCCAAAATGGTGGTGGAGTAAGTGGAAGCTACATTGACACTCTCCCAGGACCAAACTGGAATTACAACTAAAATACAGAAAAACTATCCTGAATAATCAACTAAAGACTAGCTGGAGAGAACCCGATAACCAAGGATGGAAAGTGGAGCCTGCATAGAGACTGGTAGGAAGTGTGAAGGTGTGAAAGGGCTGCCCGGGCTCCCACAGACAGCAGCTGAAGGTCCGGAGGGATAACTCAGCTATGGGGGGTTCCCACTGAGAATATGGGGTCTAAACCCCAAACTGGGCTCCCCAGCCCAGAGCACCAGAACTGAGAAAGGTGACCACATAACATGAAGCTGTGAAAAGCAGCAGGGTTGCTATCTGCCAGGGAGAGACAGCTAGAAATGCAGGTACCCTCTGAAAGAGCCAACACAAAAAATTTTGTGTGCAGCCACTCACCTTGGGTTCTGGTAGAAGGAGGCAGAGTGGACTGGAGCTGTGGGAGCAGAAGCCAGGGTTGGGGGCCCTGGGGTTAAAGCTCAGAAGGCAGAAACCCTGTTTTCTTGTGCTGAGTCATTCCCTCACACTGCAGAGGACATCTTTCTCGGGCAGACATTTATCTTCCAGGCAGCTGTTGCCTAGGGGGGGAAGCAATTGCCCCACCCTGTTGGAAAACCTCTCGCTCCACTCTGTGGTCAATAACCTGAAGCTAATCAAAACTGAATACAATCTGACTGCAGGCAGAGGCAGATCTCTGGAGGCTTTGAGTCTTCACCTGATCTATTTCTGGACCTGGGGCTAGGAAAAGCAGACCTTGGTGCACATCTGGTTCTTTCCAAAGGCACCCAGCCCAGCAGAGGGATCCATAAGCTATGGATAGCTAACAGCTCCACACAGCCCTCAGGGCTAGTCAGAAACAGTATGTGACATTTCCTGCACTAGAGATTGGGAGGCATAGCAGATCTACCTAATACACACACACATACCTAAACAGGCAGCCAAAATGGGGAGACAAGTCCAAAACAAAATAACAAGAGAATTCTCCAGAAGAAGAGCTAAATGAAATGGAGATAAGAAATTTATTAGACATAGAGTTCAGAATAATGATAGCAAAGATGCTCAACAGCATAAGAAAAGATATAGTAATTATGAAGAATGACATAGCACTAATAAAGAACACAGTGGAAGGAATACACAGCAGATGAGGGGAAACCAAGGATTTGATCAGTGAATTAGAAGACAGGGTAGAAAAATCACTCAGAGAACCAAAACAACAACAACAAAAATGCCGAGCCAGCATGGCTCAGTGGTTGAGTGTTGACCTATGAACCAGAAGGTCATGGTTTGATTCCTGGTCAGGGCACATGTCCAGGTTTTGACTCGATCCCATGTGGGGCATGCAGGAGGCAGCCTATCAATGACTCTCTCTCATTATTGATGTTTCTATCACTCTCTCCTTCCCCTTTCCTCTCTGAAATAAAAAATATATTTTTAAAAAAGAAAAAACAATTAAAAAACAAGAGGACAGCTTAAGGGAGCTTTGGGACATGAAATGTAACAATATTCGCATCATAGGACTCCCAGAAGGGGAAGAAAGTGAGCAAGGGATAGAAAACGTGTTTAAAGAAATAATGGCAGAACACTTCCCTAACCTGGTAAAGGAAAAAGTCACACAAGTTCAGGAGGCACAGAGAGTGCCAAGCAAGAACCCAAACAGGTCCACGCCCAGACACATCATAATTAAGATGCCAAAAATTAAAGACACAGAGAAAATCTTAAAGGCAGCAAGAGAAAAGCAATTTGTTACCTACAAAGGAGCTCTCACAAGGCTGTCAGCTGATTTCTCATCAGAAACTCTACAGGCCAGAAGGAAATGGCATGAAGTATTCCAGGTAATGAAAAGCAAGGATCTGAAACCAAGATTACTATATCCATCAAGGATATCATTCAAAATAGATGGTGAAATAAAGAGCTTCCCAGACCAAAAAAAAAAAAAAAAAGCTACCTACCAAACCAGCACTGCAAGAAAGCTAAAGGGACTGCTATAACGAGGAGGGAGGGAGGGAGGGAGGGAGAGAGAGAGAGAGAGAGAGAGAGAGAGAGAAACAGCCATACAGAATTAAAATGACAATAAATAAGTACCTATCAATAATAACCTTAAATGTAAATGGCTTAAATGCTCCAATCAAAAGATATAGGGTAGCTGAATGAACATGAAAACATAACCCAGATATACAAGAAACCCACCTCAGAACAAAAGACTCATACAGGATAAAAGTGAAGGGATGGAAAAAATTTCCATGCAAATGGAAACAGAAAAAAGTTGGTGTGGCAATACTCATATCTGACAAAATAGACTTCAAAATGAAGGCCATCACAAGAGACCATAAAGGTCACTACATAATACTAAAGGGATTGATCCAAGAAGAGGATATAACCCTGGGAAACATATATGCACCCAATATAGGAGCACCTAACTATAATAAAAAAACTTCTAGAGGACTTTAAGGGAGAGATTGACAGCAAGATAGTCATAATCAGGGGTTTTAACACCCTGTTGACTTCACTGGATACATCTTCCAGACAAAAAAATTAACAAGGAAACAGTGAGTCTAAATGACACACTGGATCAGATGGATTTGACATTTATTGACATTAATTGCCCCAAAGCTGTAAAATATACATTCTTCTCAAGTGCACATGGGTCATTCTTAAAGACAGACCATGTTAGGACACAAAACAAGTCTCTACAAGTTCAAGAAGATTGAAATCATGTCAAGCATCTTCTCAGATCATAATGGAATGAAGTTAGGAATCAACTACAGTAAAAACTCAAAAACATTCAAACTCATGGAGGCTAAATAGCATGTTATTAAACAATTACTGGATTACCAATGAGATCAAGAAAAAAATAAAAAACATCCTGGAAACAAATGACTATGAAAACACAACAATCCAAAATCTCTGGGACACAGCAAAAGCAGTCCTGAGAGGGAAGTTCATAGCACTACAGGCCTACCTCAAAATACAAGAAAAATTAATAATATACTATTTAACCCTACAACTTAAAGAATTAGAAAAAGAACAAGAAGAAAAGCCTAGAGTAAGTAGAAGAAAGGAAATAATAAAGATCAGAGTGAAAATAAATGACACAGAGACTGAAAAAAATAGAAAAGATCAATGAAACCAAGAGCTGGTTCTTTGAAAAGATAAACGAGATAATGAACCTTTAGCCAGACTCATCAAGAAACAAAGATAGAGGACCCAAATAATTAAAATTAGAAACAAAAGCGGTGAAGTAACCATTGACATCACAGAAATACAAAGAATTGTAAGAAAATATTATGAGCAACTATATGCCAACAAGCTGGACAATGTGGATGAAATGGACAAATTCCTAGAATAATACAATCTCCAAAAACGGAATCAGGAAGAATCAGAAGACCTGAATAGGCCAATAACAACTGATGATATTGAAGTAGAAATAAAAAAACTCCCAACAAACAAAAGCCTTGATCCGGATGGCTAAACAGGGAAGTTTTAACAAACACTCAAAGAAGAACTAATACCTATCCTCCTCAAACTATTTCAGAAAATCCAAGAGGAAGAAACACTTCCAAATTCTTTTCCTGAGGCCAGCATTATCCTAATTACAAAACCAGATAAAGGCACTACAAAGAAAGAGAATTACAGGCCAATAGTGTGTGTGTGTGTGGGGGGGGGCGGGGGGGCAGTTAACTACAAGGGGTCAATGGGGGAAAAAGGGGAGCATATGTAATACTTTCAATAATAAAGTCTTTAAAATACTAGGTGTACCAGTTAATGCGAATTGTTTTCAAAAGATGGAGTTACACATATGTTGATATATATGCGATTTGATATGTATGCTATTTTGTTGTATTGACAGCAAGCTTCAAAACTTCATATGTCAAATTTGCTGAAGGTGTTAACATCATAGATATTTTTATGCTTAAAAATGTCAAATTTCGTGCCCAAAAAAGGGCATTTGAGGGAAGTTTTAATTCATTACTTTATTTTGAAGAAAAAGTTATCGTATACTTCAGGAAGCTTATGGTGAACATGTTCCATCTTAAGATACTTGTGAAAGCTGGTTTAAACACTTTAAAAGTGATGATTTCCATGTGAAAGACAAAGAATGCCCAGGTCAAACAAAAAAGTTTGAAGACCATTACAAGCATTATTGGATGAAGATGCGTGTCAAACTCAGAAACAACTTGCAGAAAGATTAAACGTTGCTCAGCAAACAATTTCCGATCATTTACAAGCAATGGGAAAGATTTTAAAGGAAGGAAAATGGGTGCCACATCAACTGAACGAAAGACAAATGGAAAACCAAAAAGTCATCAGTAAAATGTTGCTTCAACGGCACGAAAGAAAGTCTTTTTTGCATCGAATTGTGACTGGGATTGAAAAGTGGATTTATTTTGAGAATCCAAATGCACAAAATCATGGGTTGATCCAGGTCAACCATCAACATCGACTGCAAGGCCAAATCGCTTCGGAAAGAAGACAATGCTCTGCGTTTGGTGGGATCAGGAAGGTGTGGTGTATTATGAGCTTCTAAAACCAGGTGAAACTGTTAATACTGACCACTACTGACAACAAATAATCAATTTGAACCATGCTTTGATCATGAAAGGACCAGAATGGGCCAGAAGACACAGCAAAGTAATTTTGCTTCATGATAATGCACCATGACACACTTCAAAGCCAGTTAAAGACTTGTTAAGAGATCTTGCCTGGGAAGTATTAACCCACCCGCTATATTCACCAGACCTTGCTCCTTAGATTACCACTTGTTCTGATCGATGGCACACGCACTTTCTGAGCAGCACTTCAAAACGTACGAAGTGGAAAATTGGGTCTCTGAATGGTTTGCCTCAAAACAAGAAAAGTTCTATTGGGACGGTACCCACAAATTACCTGAAAGATGGGGAAAATGTGTAGCTAGTGATGGACATTACTTTGAATAAAGCACTTTTGATGTTTCTCTTGAAATTATCGTGTTTTCTTTGATTACAAAATCTGCATTATTAACTGGTACACCTGGTATATCAGGCAAAACAGAATTTAAAACAAAAATTGTAATGAGCAAAAAGGGTGCTACATAATGATAACAGGGTCAAACCAATACGAGAATATAATATATTTAAATACTTATGCATCCAGTTCTGGCCAGGTAGCTCAGTTGGTTAGAGTGTCATCTAGATACCCAGTGTTGCGGGTTCGATCCCTGGTCAGAGCACATATATGAATCAACTAATGATGTTTCTCTCTCTCCCCTTTCTTCTCTCTCTAAAATTTAAATAAAAATCTATTTAAAAATACTTTCACATCCAACACAGAAGCACCTAAATACATAAAACAAATATTGTCAGACCTAAAGAGAGAAATATAAAGCTATACAATAGTAGGGAACTGGAATTCCCGACTTACTCAATGGAGAGATCATCCAGACAGAAAAGCAATAAGGTCACGTTGGTTTAAGCATGTCCAACCAGATGGACTACCAGATAGCTACAAAGCATTCCATTGGCAACACATACACATTCTTCTGAGATGAACATGCAACAATTTCCAACACAGAGCATTTTAGACCACAAAACAAGTCTTAATACAATTAGAGGATGAAACCATATCAAACATCTTTTCCAACCACAATGGTATGAAACTAGAAAATACACAAGGAAAACTTGAAAAATCACAAATATGTGGAGATTGAACAACATTCTACAGAATAACCAACGGGTCAAAGAAGAAATCAAGAGAAAAAACACCTTGAGACAAATGAAAATGGAAATGTAACATATCAAATTTATAAGATGAAGCAAAAGCAGTTCTAAGTTCATAGCAATAGATACCTACCCCAAGAAACAAAAAAGTCTCAAATAAACAACCTAACTTTATCTTTCAAGAAAGTATAAAAGAACAAATGAAGCCCCAACTTAGTATAAGAAAGAAATAACAAAGATTAGGGCAGAAATAAATGAAATATAAACTAAAAAGAATATAGAAAAGATCAATTAAACTAAGAGCAGTTTCTTTGAAAAGATAAACAAAACTGATACATTGTAGAGAGACCAAGATGGCGGCATAGGTAAACACCAGAGATTGCAGCCGCAAACAACCACTTCAAAAATACAACTAAAAGACGGAACGGACATCACCCAGAACCACAGGAAGGCTGGCTGAGGAGAGACTCTTCAACTAGAAGGAAAGACAACAGCATACCAAGGCTCAGAGGAGGCGCAGTGTGGAAAATTTAAAGGTGCGGAGGTGCGCGCGGCAAAGTGGGCTGGTGGCTGAGGGTGTGGTTGTCGTTTTCAATCAGGAGGGAGTCTCAGACTCTGAGCTCCAGATCCGGGCAAGTCTCTAGGGACTCAGACTCCAACGGGAGAAGCGGGATTGTCTAGCATCAGTTGGAACATGAAGGCAGCTTTCTCCCGGGGTTTGCAGCGGTTGCCGGGGTTCTGAGAAGCAGAGCCTCTGGGAACGGGACTGAGAGCAGCCATAACTGCTCCCTCCGCCCGACCTGTTGATCCCGCCCCGCCCAAGCCCTGCGCAGAGCCATTTGCCGGATCACCTCAGGCAAAGGCTAGATTAGCACCTCCCCAGAGGACAGAAGTTTTCCCACAGCTGACTCTCACAGCCAGTCGGCCTGGTGGTCAAATCCCTCTAGTATTAACTACAACAATCAAGGCTTAACTAGAACAAGACTGCACACAAAGACCACAAGGGGGTGCACCAAGAAAGCATAAAAAATGTGGAGACAAAAAACATGACAGAAATGGAGGATATAGAGCTAAAAAACGCAATTTTGAGGGCTTGCAATAAACTTGTGGAGAGCCTCACGAAAACTAATGAGACCCTCGATGCTATGATAAAGAAACAACTAGAAATTAAGCATACACTGACTGAAATAAAGAATATTACACCCAATAGCAGACCAGAGGAGCGCAAGAATCAAGCCAAAGATTTGAAATGCGAAGAAGCAAAAAACACCCAACCGGAAAAGCAAAATGAAAAAAGAATCCAAAAATACGAAGATAGTGTAAGGAGCCTCTGGGACAACTTCAAGCGTACAAACATCAGAATAATAGGGGTGCCAGAAGAAGAGAGAGAGCAAGATATTGAAAACCTATTTGAAGAAATAATGGCAGAAAACTTCCCCCACCTGGTGAAAGAAATAGACTTACAGGTCCAAGAAGCGCAGAGAACCCCAAACAAAAGGAATCCAAAGAGGACCACACCAAGACACATCATCATTAAAATGCCAAGAGCAAAAGACAAAGAGAGAATCTTAAAAGCAGCAAGAGAAAGAGACTCAATTACCTACAAGGGAATACCCATACGACTGTCAGCTGATTTCTCAACAGAAACTTTGCAGGCCAGAAGGGAATGGCAAGAAATATTCAAAGTGCTGAATACCAAGAACCTACAACCAAGATTACTTTATCCAGCAAAGCTATCATTCAGAACTGAAGGTCAGATAAAGAGCTTCACAGATAAGGAAAAGCTAAAGGAGTTCATCACCACTAAACCAGTATTATACGAAATGCTGAAAGATATCCTTTAAGAAGAGGAAGAAAAGGTAAAGATACAAATTGTGAACAACAAACATGCATCTATCAACAAGTGAATCTAAGAATCAAGTGAATAAATAATCTGATGTACAGAATGAACTGGTGATTATAATGAATCAGGGACATAGAAAGGGAATGGACTGACTATTCTTGGGGGGGAAAGGGGAATGGAAGATGCGGGAAGAGACTGGACAAAAATTGTGCACCTATGGATGAGGACAGTGGGTGGGGAGTGAGGGCAGAGGGTGGGGTGGGAACTGGGAGGAGAGGAGTTATGGGGGGGAAAAAAAGAGGAACAAATGTAATCTGAACAATAAAGATTTTTAAAAAATAAATAAATAAATAAATAAATAAATAAATAAATAAATAAAAAGGCCACTAAAATACTCCTCCATTTTCCGACTACTTCCACCCAATAGGTTTCAGTATCTTGCTGTCTCTCATCTTCCGGCACCCCTATAATTCTGATGTTTGTACGCTTGAAGCTGTCCCAGAGGCTCCTTACACTATCTTCGTATTTTCGGATTCTTTTTTCATTTTGCTTTTCCGGTTGGGTGTTTTTTGCTTCTTTGCATTTCAAATCTTTGACTCCCTCCTGATTGAAAACGACAAAGATTTTGCCAGTCTGCCGGCTACTTGGTGCCAGGGGCCAGAGCTAGCTCAGAGACTCTGCGCAGATCTGGAAGGTGGAGCCTTGCGAGTTCGCACAACTTCCCAGGCTCTTGTTTTTACACTTCCTCTTAAATCTGTGCATTTGATTGTTGAACCCAGTGCATAGGATTACCCAGTTGGGGTCAGTCGCAGAGCCTGTAAGGGAAGGTTGTTTTTGGGGAGCCTGGGAAACAGAGCGGGGAGTGACGACTGGGGAACCAGCTCTGGGCGAAAGACTTTCCCAAACCAGTTTCAGGTACAATAGAGAACACCTGGTCAGAGAAGACCTATAGCCTCAGAGGTCAATCCCGACACACTGCCACCCAGAGGCAGAGCCACGAACTGACTCTTCTGTAAACACAGATAAAGGCTGTCTGGGAAACCAATACGGCCTGCCTTAAAATCAGGACTGTTGCTTACAACACGGAGGAACAGTGTATCAGAGGGAAATTCAACATTCTCCTGAATACCTGGCGTGCCAAAAAGAAGAGTAGAAGATCTGAAGCACCTTCATTACTGCACATTTTTAATTATTATTTTTATTATTTTTTCACCTTTTAAGAAATCATTTTTTTTCTTTTTTCATCACCTGATTTTACCCTTTTAATTACTACATTTTTATTTTTAACCAGTATTATTACTGCTACCATTTTACCATTTTTTAAAGTGTCATTTTATTTTCTCTTTATTTTATTTTGGGACTAGTGTTCTCCATTCTATTTTCATTGTTCCTTTAGCATCATTTTCCTCTACCTCAATTTTGCCTCTGTGCTAAAACCCTCTTCCCCACTTTTCCCCTTTTGCTGTCCTGTTTCTCTTACCCTATTCCTGCTTTAGATTTTCCCTATTCTTTTTACCCCGTCTAAATTTCACCCTACTTATATATCCCTTTTCCAATCACCTGCTCTAAATCCTTATACACCTCTCCCTTATCTTTCTTCACTATCCAAATTTTTTTTTCTTCTTTTCTCTATTGTTTTGTTGTTGTTTGCTTGATTGTTGAGTATATTGGGTTTTTTTTTAAGGATTATTTGTGAGGTTGTTCTGCTTTTTCTTTTTATTTTCCTGTTTCCCACCCCCATCCCCCCGATTATTTCTGTGCTTCAGTTTTCCCTTGCCTTGCTTGATATTATTGGTTGTCTGTAGTTTGTATTCATCTCCAGGGATCCGTTGCTGGAATGTGTTGGGATTAGTGGCGGTTCTATCGGAGTTTTCTCCTCATATGAATAGTCTCCTCCCCTCTTCTACTCCATTCTCTTTTCTCTCCTACTTTTTTTTCCTGTTTTCTCTTCTATCTTTTTCTCTTCTTTCTTCCTTATCCCCCAACTCTCTTAGCTCGGATGGCCACCTTTATTTGGGGTTATTAATACCGTAAATACATTTGTGTTCAGTGCCTGGTACGTTGTGCCTTGTTGTGTTGTATTTTGTGCCTTTAAATCAACGCAGCAGATCCAAGCAACAGCAGCCTCCTGATCACCACACGCTCTGTCTGAGGAACAGTTGCTGTGTGTGAAGCTTCCCTCCACCAGCCAGAAGAGCCACCACAGCTGTGAACAGCACCCATCAGAGGACCTGCTACCAACGGAGGAGCAGCTGCTACCACAACCGCCCAAGGAGCAACCACAGCCCGAGGAGCCACTGCCACCCAGGGAGCAGCCACTGAATGACTCAATATCTATATATGTCGGTGAGATCAAACATGGGTAGACAAAGAAACCCCCAAAGGAAAGAAAAGGAGGACTCGCCAGAAAAGCAGCTAAGTGATACAGAGGCATGCAACATGACAGAAAAAGAATTCAGAATAAGGGTCCTAGAGTGCATAAACCGGATGGAGGAAAAAAATCAACAACATATACAAGAAGCAAGAAGAAACAGATGAAAAAATCAACAACTTAACACTTGGGTTGCAGGAAACGAGTTAAGTCGGCTCGCGTGAATTGCGCGTACTCCGCGGGAGCCGTCTTAAACTCGGTTCATATAGATTTGCGGTGGAGTGCGGGAAACGTGTAAACTCGGGCCGATTGTAACTGCGTATTACCAAATATTTCATTTCAATCGAACCCATACTTCAAAAGATATAGGCATTTTAACGCGCCATCTTATATTTTGGCGGGAAATTCACCCGACACCGAAGTGTTAAGTAAGACCCAAGAAGAAATGAAGAGCGATATAGCTGCAATAAAAAACACCATTGAAAGTATCAACAGTAGACTAGGAGAAGCGGAGGACCGAATTAGTGAATTAGAAGAGAAGGAAGCAAAACACACCCAAACTGTACTTCAATTGGAGAAAAAAATTAAAAGACAGGAGAGTCTAAGGGAGCTTTGGGACAACATGAAACGAAACAACATACGAATAATAGGGGTGCCAGAACAACAGAAAGAGGAACAAGGATTAGAAAACCTATTCGAAGAAATAATATCAGAAAACTTCCCTGAGGTGGGGAAGAAAAAAGTCACACAAGCCCAGAGAGTCCCAAACAAGGTGAACCCGAAAAGACCCACACCAAGACACATCATAATTACCATGGCAAATGTTCAGGACAAAGAGAATCTTACAGGCTGCAAGAGAGAGACGGAAAGTTACATACAAGGGATCTCCCATTAGATTATCAAATGATTTCTCAACAGAAACACATCAGGCCAGAAAAGAATGGACGGAAATTTACAAAGTGATGCAAAGCAAAGGACTAAATCCAAGAATACTCTACCCAGCCAGGCTATCATTCAAAATTGAAGGGGAAATAAGAAGCTTCACAGACAAAAAAAGGCTAAGGGAGTTTATCACCACCAAGCCAGCAATGCAAGAAATGCTAAAGGAACTGGTGTAAAAAGAAGAAATAAAAAGCTCAGAAAGAAAACAGCCACACAAAAAAAGAAATGGCTACAAACAAGTACCTTTCAATAATAACTTTAAATGTAAACGGACTAAATGCTCCAACCAAAAGACATCGAGTGGCTGAATGGATAAAAAATCATGACCCATACATTTGCTGTCTATAAGAGACCCACCTCATTAGAAGGGACTCACACAGACTGAAAGTGAAGGGATGGAAAAATATCTTTCAGGCAAATGGAAATGAAAAGAAAGCTGGGGTAGCAATACTTATATTGGACAAAATAGACCTAAAAGTGAAGGCCATAACAAGAGATAAGGAAGGCCACTTCATAATATTAAAGGGATCAATACAACAAGAAGATATAACCCTGGTAAACATATATGCACCCAATGCAGGAGCACCCAAATACATAAAAAAACTCCTGGAAGATATCAAAGGAGAGATCGACAACAATACAATCATAGTAGGGGACTTTAATACACCATTGACATCACTGGATAAATCCTCTAGACAAACAATCAGCAAAGAAACAGCAATCCTAAATGACTCACTAGATCAGATGGACTTAATTGACATCTTCAGAACACTTCACCCCAAAGCCACGGAATATACATTCCACTCAGATGCTCATGGGACAAATTCAAAAATAGACCACATATTGGGCCACAAGCAAAGTCTCCCCAAATTCAAGAAGATTGAAATCATACCAAGCATCTTCTCAGACCACAAGGGCATAATATTAGAAATAAACTACAATAAAAACAACCCAAAATACTCAAACACTTGGAAGCTGAATAGCATGTTATTAAATATTGATTGGGTTAACAATGAGATCAAAGAAGAAATTAAAAACATCCTGGAAACTAATGACAATGAAAACACAACAATCCAAAACCTATGGGACACAATGAAAGCAGTCCTGAGAGGGAAGTTTATAGCTCTACAGGCCTATCTCAAAAAACAAGAAAAAATGGTAGTAAATCATCTGACTCTACAACTCAAAGAATTAGAAAGAGAGGAACAAGAAAACCCCAGAGTGAGCAGAAGGAAGGAGATAATAAAGATTAGAGCAGAAATCAATGACATAGAGACCAAAAAAACAATACAGAAAATCAATGAAACCAAGAGCTGGTTCTTTGCAAGGATAAACAAGATTGACAAACCTCTAGCCAGGCTCACCAAGAAGCAAAGAGAGAGGACCCAAATAAACCAAATCAGAAATGATAGAGGCAAAATAACAACAGACCCCACAGAAATACAAATGATTGTTAAACAATACTACGGACAACTCTACTCCAACAAACTAGACAACCTGGAGGAAATGGACAAATTCCTAGAAAAATACAACATTCCAAAACTCAATCAGGAAGAATCTAAAAATCTCAACAGGCCAATAACTATGGAAGAAATTGAAGCAGTCATCAAAAAGCTTCCAGCAAACAAAAGCCCAGGACCAGACGGCTTCTCAGGGGAGTTTTACCAAACTTTCAAGGAAGAACTAAAACCTATCCTCCTCAGACTACTACAAAAAATTCAAGAGGAAGGAACACTTCCAAGCTCATTCTATGAAGCCAGCATCACCCTAATACCAAAACCAGGTAAAGACAACACAATGAAAGAGAATTACAGGCCAATATCCCTCATGAACATAGATGCCAAAATCCTCAACAAAATCTTAGCAAATCGGATCCAGCAGTACATCAGAAGGATCATACACCATGACCAAGTAGAATTTATCCCAGGGATGCAAGGATGGTACAACATCCGTAAATCAATAAACGTGATACATCACATAAACAAATTGAAAGAAAAAAAACACATGGTCATATCAATTGATGCAGAAAAAGCATTCGACAAAATCCAACACCCATTTTTGATAAAAACTCTCAGAAAGGTGGGAATAGAAGGATCACACCTCAACATAATAAAAGCCATATATGACAGGCCCACAGCCAACATCATACTCAATGGACAAAAACTAACACCATTTCCCCTAAGAACAGGAACAAGACAGGGATGCCAACTCTCACCACTCCTGTTCAACATAGTCCTGGAAGTATTAGCCATTGCAATTAGACAAGAAGAAGAAATAAAAGGCAACCAAATTGGAAAAGAGGAAGTAAAACTGTCCTTATTTGCAGACGACATGTTATTATACATACAAAACCCTAGAGACTCCATCAAAAAACTACTAGACTTAATACATGAATTTGGCAATGTAGCAGGATACAAAATCAACCCCAAGAAATCTGAGGCATTTCTATACACCAATAGTGAACTTTCAGAAAGAGAGATTATAAAAACAATCCCATTTACCATCGCAGCAAAAAAATTAAGCTACCTAGGAATAAACTTAACTAAAGAGGTAAAAGACCTCTACTCAGAAAACTACAGGACGTTAAAAAAAGAGATAGAGGAAGACATAAAGAAATGGAAGAACATACCATGTTCTTGGATTGGTAGAATCAACATCATTAAAATGTCCATACTACCCAAAGCAATCTATAAATTCAACGCACTTCCCATTAAAATACCAATGGCCTACTTCAAAGATCTAGAACGAACTCTCCAAAAATTCATCTGGAAGAAAAAAAGACCCCGAATAGCTGCAGCGATCCTGAGAAAGAACAAAGTAGGTGGGATCTCAATGCCAGATATCAAGCTGTATTACAAAGCCACTGTTCTCAAAACTGCCTGGTACTGGCACAAGAACAGACATATAGATCAATGGACTAGAATAGAGAGTCCAGAAATTAGCCCGAACCAATATGCTCAATTAATATTTGACAAAGGAGGCAAGAACATACAATGGAGCCAAGATAGTCTCTTCAATAAATGGTGTTGGGAAAATTGGACAGATATATGCAAGAAAATGAAACTAGACCACCAACTTACACCATAACAAAAATAAACTCAAAATGGATAAAGGACTTAAATATACGACAGGAAACCATAAAAATTCTAGAAGAATCCAAAGGCAACAAAATCTCAGACATATGCCAAAGAAATTTCTTCACCGGTACAGCTCCTAGGGCAGTTGAAACTAAAGAGAAAATGAACAAATGGGACTACATCAAAATAAAAAGCTTCTGCACAGCAAAAGAAACCATCAACAAAACAACAAGAAAACCCACTGCGTGGGAAAACATATTTGCCAACGTCATATCTGATAAGGGCCTAATCTCCAAAATTTATAGGGAACTCATACAACTTAACAAAAAGAAGATAAACAATCCAATCAAAAAATGGGCAAAGGATCTAAATAGACACCTTTCAATAGAGGACATTCAGAAAGCCAAGAGACATATGAAAACATGCTCAAAGTCACTAATCATCCAAGAGATGCAAATCAAAACAATAATGAGATACCATCTCACACCTGTCAGATTGGCTATCATCAACAAACGACAAGTGCTGGAGAGGATGTGGAGAAAAAGGAACACTTGTGCACTGCTGTAGGGAATGCAGACTGGTGCAGCCACTATGGAAGACAGTATGGAGTTTCCTCAAAAAACTAAAAATGGAACTCCCATTTGACCCAGTGATCCCACTTCTAGGAATATATCCCAAGAAACCAGAAACACCAATCAGAAAGGATATGTGCACCCATATGTTCATAGCAGCACAATTCACCATAGCTAAGATCTGGAAACAGCCTAAGTGCCCATCATTAGATGAATGGATTAGAAAAGTGTGGTACATCTACCCGATGGAATACTATGCTGCTGTAAAAACGAAGGAACTCTTACCATTTGCAACAGCATGGATGAAACTGGAGAGCATTATGCTAAGTGAAATAAGCCAGTCAGTGAAGGAAAAATACCACATGATCTCACACATTCATGGATAATAGAGACCCTTATAAACTTATGTACAATAATAGATACAGAGGCAGAGCTGCCTCAAACAGATTGTCAAACGGCAGCGGGAAGGCCGGGGAGGGTTGGGGGGCAGGAGGGAGTGGGGTGAGAGATCAACCGAAGGACTTGTATGCATGCATATAAGCATAACCAATGGACATAAGACACTGGGGGGTAGGGGAGGCCAGGGGATTATCAAGGGCGGGGGGGAAAAAAAAGGACACATATGTAATACCCTTTGTAATACTTTAAGCAATAAATAAAAAAATAAAATTAAATTTAAAAAAGAATTAAAAAAAAAAAAGAATACTAATCCTTCTCAAACTCTTCAAAAAATAAAAGGGGAGCCCTTCCAAAAACATTTTACATGGGCAGCGTTAACCTGATCCCCAAACCACACAGAGGACACCACACAAAAAAATCCCAACATTCCTGATGAACATAGATGCAAAAATTTTCAACAAAATATTTACAAACTGAATTCAAGGACACATTAAAAGGATCATACAACATGATCAAGTGGGAGTTATTTTAGTGAGGCAGAGATGGTTCAGCATCCATAAATCAGTCGATGTGATACTCCACATTACCAAAACGGTTAAAATTACAGGCGTATCTCAGTAGATGCTGAAAAAGCATTTGACAAAAATTCAAAATCCATGTATGATACAAGCTGCAAATGGATGGGTATAGGGAAAACATACTTCAACATAAGAAAGGCAGCATAATATGATACGCACATACCTGGCATCATACTCAACTGTGGAAAGCTAAAAGCTTTTCCTCTAAGATCAGGAACAACACAAGAACGCACTCTCTCACCACTTTTATTCAACATAGTATTGGAAATCCTAGTAGGAGCAATTAGGGAAGAAACAGAAATGGCATACAAATGGAAAAGAAAGCATAACAGTCACTATTTTCAGATGACAAGATAAACATATATAGAAAACTCTAAACACTCCATCAAAAAACAGTAAGAATTTAGTAAAGTTGCAAAATACAAAATCAATGTACAAAAATCTGTTTCTTTACACTAATAATAAACCATCAAAAAGAAAAATTAAGAAGACAATCCCATTTATAAATGCATCAAGAAATAAAATAACTAGGAATAAATTTAATCAAGAAGGTGAAACAACATATTGAAAACTACAAAACATTTATAAAACAAATGGAAAAAGGCACAAATAAATGGAAAGAAATTTCATGCTTATGGTTTGGAAGAATTAATATTGTTAAAATGTCCATATCTACCCCAAGCAATCTACAGATTCAGTGCAATCCCTATCAAAATTCCAGTATCATTTTGCATAGAAATAGAATTTAGCACAAATAGCTAAACCAATCTTGAGAAAGAAGAAGGCTGGAGGCATCACACCCCGCTATTTCAAACTATATTAGAAGGCTATAGTAAGTGAAACAGTATGGTATTTGGCATAAAAACAGACACATGCCCGGGTTGCAGGCTTGATCCCCAGTAGGGGGCTTGCAGGAGGCAGCTGATCAATGATGCTTTTCTCTCATTGATATTTCTATCTCACTATCCCTCTCCCTTCCTCTCTTTAAAAATCAATAAAAACATGTTTTTAAAAAAATGGGCAGAAAACCTGAGTAAACATTTTCCAGAGAAGACATTTAGATAGCCAATAGTACCATATGAAAAGATGCTCAACATCATTAATCATCATGGAAATGTAATAAAAGCCACAATGAGATATCACCTGACACCTTTTAACCAATATCAGAAATAACAAGTGTTGGCGAGGTAGTGGAAAAAGGGAACCCTGTGCACTATTGCTGAGAATGTAAATTGGTGCAGTCACTATGGAAAATAGTGTGGTGGTACCTCAACAAATTAGAAATGGAACTACTATATGACCCAGCAATTCAACTTCTGGGTATTTATCTGAAGAAAACAAAAACACTAACTGGAAAAGATATATGTGCCCCCCCCCACACACACTCATGCTCATTGCAGTATTATTACAGTAGCCAAGATATGGAAACAACCTGCATGCATCCATGGATGAATAAAGAAATTGTGTTAACTACACTAATAAAAGACAAAGATGCTAATCGACTGTACCTTTGCTATGCCCCAAGCCACGCCCACCAGCCAATCAGAGCGACTATATGCAAATTAACCCAACCAAGATGGCGGCAGGCAGCCAGGGAGCTGGAGCAAGCAGGAGGCTTGGTTGCCCCGGCAATGGAGGAAGCCAAGCTTCCCGCCTGCCCTGAGCCGGCTGTGGCCTCTGCTCGTGGCAACAAAGTTTCAATAATAGAAGCTAAATAAATCCCAGATACCTGCTTCCAGCCAGCCTCCACTGGGAGCTTGGGTGGCTGGGGGCCGTGGCCAGCCTGCAAACAGCCATCAGCCCCTCACCCAGGCTGGCCACACCCTCATGGGGTGAGGGTCCCTGCTGGGGGGCTTAGCCAGCCTGAAAATAGCCATCAGCCCCTCACCCAGGCTGGCCAGGCACCCCAGTGGGGACCCCCACTGTGAAGGGGGTGTGACCAGCTGCAAACAACCATCAGCCCCTCATCCAGGCTGGCCAGGCACCCAAGCGGGACCCCCACCCTGATCCGGGACACCCTTCAGGGCAAACCAGCCGGCCCCCACCCATGCACCAGGCCTCTATCCTATATAATAAAAGGGTAATATGCAAACTGACCCTAACAGCAGAGCGACTGGGAATGACTGGTCACTATGACACACACTGACCACCAGGGGGCAGATGCTCAGTGCAGGAGCTGCCCCTTGGTGGTCAGTGCACTCCCACAGGGGGAGCTCTGCTCAGCCACAAGCCAGGCTGACAGCTGCCAGTACAGCGGTGGTGGTGGGAGCCTCTCCCGCCTCCTCAGCAGCGCTAAGGATGTCCGACTGCAACTTAGGCCTGCTTCCCGCTGGCAAGTAAACATCCCCCGAGGGCTGCTGGGCTGCCAGAGTGATTTCTGACTGCAAGCTTGGGCCCGATCCCCCAGAGAGCGGGCCTTAGCCAGCAGGTGGACATCCTCTGAGGGGTCCCAGACTGCGAGAGGGCACAGGCCGGGCTGAGGGACTTCCCGCCCCCGCCCCCCCGAGTGCACAAATTTTTGTGCACTGGGCCTCTAGTAAGATAAATAAATGCTAAGGGATAAAATGTACATGATGACTATAGTTAACACTGCTTTATGGTATATTTAAAAGTCATTAAGAGAGTAAATCCTAGGAGTTCCCATCACAGAAAAAAAAATTTTGTGTGTGTGTATCTTTATGAGATAATGATAACTAAACTTATTGTGGTAATCACCTCAATATATGTAAGTCAAATTATTATGCTGTACACCTTAAACTTACACGGTGCCATATGTCAATTATAGCTCAATAAAACTAGAAAAATGGCAGAGTTATAAACATTATTAAATTTTATTAACAAAAACTTTGTACATTTTCTTTAATACATGTGGAATTTTACATCTAGGTAAAATAACAACACATTCAAAATTTGCCATTTATACAAATTGTTACAGAATAACAATCAGTGGGTTAAATAAGTAAAATAAACCACACCGATTTTTTTAAATTATCTACAAAAGATTTGACTTTCTTTAAAATTCCCCTGAACATATAAAAATAAATTAATTTTACTTTTCAATTAAATCTACTAATTAGAAATATTACAAATCAAAATATCAATGTTATCTTATGAATTTTTCACAATACAAAACAGATTCACAAAACCTTATTTACAGAAATGAGGTAAGAACTGTGCAATGTTTAACCAAGAGACATATTGCAGAATTAACATGTTCTTCCAGCTAAGTACACAGTGGAGGTCTAATTACAGCTGGGTCTTTTCCACTAATAACTCACACATTTAAGAACAGTTCAATGATTGCGTTCCCAATTGTTTAATTTATACACAGCCATCCTGTCACACCAGGAGTGTGGCTACCCAAAGTAGAAGGTCTGTCATACAGATTTCACCTATTTCAGGAACTGTCGTGGTCGGTTGCTTGTCTTATTTTGTTTGTTTGAAATCAATTATCAGAAATGGGAAGTTTTTAAATTAAAAAAACAAAAATTCTTACCAAATCCACTCATTTCCTTGTGACTCATTAGTGGATAAATACCCAGGTAATAGTTTTGCCTGAGCTATCTATGGTGGCATAGAAAGTTTTTAATAAAGGCAGAACCATGGGGAAGGCTGCTGGTGCAACACTGACTATCCCTGCTACTCACAAGGACTGAGTAAGTATAGTATAGTGCAAGCTCAGCTGTTTAGAGCCATTTCAACACCATGGAGATACTAACAGGCACTTGATTCAGGCCAAACCCTACCATCAGTTTCCAGAGTGGCCCCTCTTTCTGAAAGAAATCTTTCACTTTGAATTGATCTGGTTCCCCCAGCAGCCTTAGAACTCACTTAACTCAAAGCTTTGTTGAAATATGAGTTGGTCTTAACACTAAAGAAAAAGCATTTAGCAAAAGAAAATTACCTTTAGCAGAAACAGACATTATCCTCCTAACTTGATTACCAAAATTGGCCAAATCCCATTAGAAAGGAAATTTTTATAACAAAGACTGCCAAGTCCCTGTTGGTGACCTATTTATTTGCAATAACCAATAAAACTCCAGAAGAAATTGGACAGTTCCTTGAAATTTGTTTTAAGTTTTGACTTAAAGAGCAAGCACACTGTAATCCAAACAAAATATACTTGTTACCCAGACAAGCTTCATTCCAACTCATACGAGATAAAATAGTTTATAAATGAAGCAAGTCTTTAGTTTTGCTGTTCATCTCTCCAATTTGTAACAAAATTAGTTGTGTACCAACTATATTAAATTTCTCTTAGGTTGATGAACGCATTGCATGTAAATTATTTCACTGACAAAAGTTAGTCATTAAATTTTCTTTCAAAGTTCAAAAAATCTGAGTGAGGGGTGGGGGACATGGGAATTCCATTTCAGTGCAACAAAGCAACAAGAAAATTAATCAAAGCCTTAAAAGAATGTCCTTGTGGCAATTAGTCCTTTGTTGTGCGGTTAGTTTCTTGTTGCGTTTCTTCATAGGTGTAGTAAGAGGACTGCAACAGCAGCCAATGAAGTGCTAGGACAGCAGGACAGGCAATTTTTAGCCATTTCTCAACTGTCAACTTTTCTCTTGAGCAACAGGCCCGGTTTTATCACTAAGTCTCTGCAGTTAAAACAAACAAAATCAGATGCATTAGCTAAATCAATTTTTGGCCCACATTTGAGGTAATACCCTCTAAAGTAAAATTATAAGTGAGGTAAAATGTGGTATATACGGTTATTCTTTTTTTTTCTATAAGTCAACACGGTTATTTTTTAGCATAATATAAAGACATACATTTACTAGTAAACATTATCAGTTGTTTTATAAACATGAAATTCAGCAGTAAACAAAGACAGAAATGCCCATCTCAGGAACAGACTCACAAGGAATGAATGTAGAAAGCATCTCCTGAAATTGACTTTTCCACAGAAGTAGTAACATGGTATTATGGAAAATGAAATTTTTATGGACTAACAGTCATGGGTTCTGATGTGACATGTGCCTTTTATCCTTTGATCTTTAACTTCTTTGAGTATACTCTTATTAAATTAATAAAAATGGGATTACAGCTCATTATTATTTTAAAGACTGAAATCCTGCATATTACTGTATCTGGCCCGGTCGGTGTGACTCAGTATTTAGAGTGTCGGCCAGCGCACTGAAGTGTTATGGGTTCAATTCCCAGTCAAGGGCATGTACCTGGGTTGCATGTTCACTCTCAGAACCCTAGAGGGGCGCATGTGGGAGGCAACCAGTCAATGTGTCTCTCTCACATCAATATTTCTCTCTCTCTCCTCCTCTCTTCCCCATCCCTCTCTCCCTTCTACTCACTCTAAAAAGCAATGGAAAAAATATCCTCAGGTGACAATTAACAACAAAAAAAAGATGTCTAGCCCTAGCCAGTTTGGCTCAGTGGATAAAGTGTCGGCCTATAGACTGAAGGGTCCCGGGTTTGATTCCAGTCAAGGGCGCATGCCGGGGTTGCGGGCTCGATCTCCAGTTAGGGGGTGTGCAGGAGACAGCCAATCAATGATTCTCTCTCATCATTGATGTTTCTATCTCTCCTTCTCCCTTCCTCACTGAAATCAATAACATAAAATAAAAAGGATGTCTAACATATAGCAGGAACTTATAAATATTATTTTCCAGCCTTGCTTTTCTTCATTAGGTAATTAATATTGTTTATTTTATATTATTTACTATTGTGATTTTCCATTAAAAAATACATTCATGCCTGGCCAGTGTGGCCAGTGGTTAAGCATCGACCTATGAACCAAGAGGTCACGGTTGGATTCTCCGTCAGGGCACATGCCTGGGTTGCGGGCTCGATCCCTAGTGTGGGACGTGCAGGAGGCAGCTGATCAATGATTTTCTCTCATTATTGATGTTTCTATCTCTCTCTTCCTCTCCCTCTTGAAATCTATTAAAAATAATATAAAAAATACATTCATACTGTAGGAAAAGTTAGCTTGTAATTCACTTTTTAACACAAGAGGAAAAAACAATACAAAAAATTACTAAATTAATATAGAAACATTTAAATTTCCCATGTTGGCAAAACACGGGAGAAGTAACTAAGTTTGTGGTAAGGACTGTATGTATTCACAATCCAGAAACAATGGGGCAAACAAAAAGCACTAGAGAGTTGAGTTAATGAAAACCAATAATCTACATTTTAAACCAATTCTTGTTTCTAAAGACTAAAAGCACAGTAAACAGCAAGCTTTCCAAGTTATGGGAAATAGCCAACATTGTGACTTTTAACACCTTTATTTGCCAAGTCTCACATCTCATTCTTTCCCTTTTTTCTTTTCCTAATATCCAGTCTCCACTCTCTTTCCCAATATCCTTCCTCTACCAGGTTCTGCCCTGAGCTGGAATTTAGGGAAAACAGTCACACTCTAATAAAGTAAACCTATGCAAAGGGGAGCACTGATAGAAAGAAACAGCCATAAAATGTATGCTACTATATGTATAGTATACTGTTCCTTCACCCATTTTCAATTTATGTTAACTTATACACTGACAGGGTAAATTGCTATCACTTACATAAAATAAAAATTTAAATTCATAATAAATGTGATAATTTACTTTCTTTTTGGTAGAACAGTTGGATTATCCTAAAATTTATATATTAATTTTACTATAAGTCAGTTTTAGGAAGCACTTCAGAACAAAGTAATAAAAATATTCCTAAAATATCTAGATTAGTTCTACAATTAAACAAATTATAGATACTCACAAAGCACCAAGTATTGTCATTTGAGTGGACTGTCCCCATAAGTAAAATGTATTTTCATTTTGAAAACTGCTGAATTGTATGATAGCCTTCAAACCTTATGTGCATATTCAAACTGATATACTTAGGGGATATATAATTGGCTTAGGTCAGCCGTGGGCAACCGTTTGAAATGAATAAAACTAAAAAAAAAAAAAAAAAAAGACCGTACCCTTTTATGTAATGATGTTTACTTTGAATTTATATTAGTTCACACAAACACTCCATCCATGCTTTTGTTCCGGCCCTCCAGTCCAATTTAAAAACCCATTGTGGCCCTCGAGTCAAAAAGTTTGCCCACCCCTGGCTTAGGTCCTTTGTATTTACAATGCAAAGCTGCTAAAACAACTAAATTTAAGAAGAAATTACCAGGGGAATAATGTATTTTTTTAAAATGGGAGAGATGGGAGATAATAATCTCTAATCAATAAAATTCTTCTGATTAATCAACAAATTTTTTATTTCACTAGATATAATAATACAAAGATACTTACTGTTCCTTTCTGACTTGCATTATCGCCATGGATGGTGAGAAATGGGTTGGTGGTAGCTGGGTGAAGTGGTGGTGCCTGAGTACCTGCAAGTAGGTTGTTTATTGGTATTTGTGTTGGTCCAGAGATCTGTAGCTGCTGTAGTTCAGGTTGGTGGTGTTGCTGGTGGTGATGCTGTTGCATTAACTGATACAGAAGGGCCTGATGTTGCTCCTTAGGTAAAAACATGTGAGAGAAGATGAGTTCCCTGTCACAGAATTCAGCAGTCAGTAAAGTCTGCCTTTTCTATTTTCTTCTTTATTTTTATTTATTTTTTGTTGTTAATCCTCACCCGAGGATATTTTTCCATTGATTTTTAGAGAGAGTGAAAGAGAGTGGGAGAGACAGAAATATGAACGTGAGACATATCGACTGGTTGCCTCCACACGTGCTCAACCGGGACCGGGGTCAAGCCTGCAACCAAGGTGCATGCCCTTGACTGGAATTGAACTCGTGACTCTTCAGTCCATGGGCCGATGCTCTATCCACTGAACCAAACCAGCCAGGGTTATTTTCTTAATATTTAAATATAAGTTACATTCATAATACCAAGAAAGAAAACTAGTATCTCATCTGGAAAAATATACTGCACTAGAAAATAACTGTCTAATATAAAATATCAATAACATCAGTGAATGGCTTCTTTTCAATAAGGGCAAACAAATACAGGAGACCACTATTCTAAAATTAGGTTCTCCATGAAAATCAAGAACAGCAACTTACAGAACTCACAAGTTATCTGTATTTGACTTTAGAATGCACTATGTGGGTCAAATCCTTCCTCTAATTCTGGGAACTTAAAATAAATTTAGAGTTCTCACTCATGCCAACAGAAAGGGTGCTTTTTTGATATAAATGAGACCATTCTTCATAGCAACCATATATTTCATTTCTTGAGTGATTACTATGTGCCAGGCAATGTTTTGAGACATGTATTTTGTGCTGGAGACATATGGGGGAGGGGGGAACACCCCTGTCCTTATGTAGTCCACTCTGGGGGGAAGAGGGAGAGACCAACAAAAATGTTAGAATATGATTATTGCTAAAGGTCAGGGGAACCCTGGTTGGTGTTGCTCAGTGATTAGAGCATCAGCCTACAGAAACTTGCCTTTAAAGGTCTCAGGTTCTATTCCCAGTCAAGGGCACAGAGCTGGGTTGCAGGTTCTGGTCTGAGGCAACCACTTGATCTCTCTCTCCTCTCCTCTTCTCTCTCTCTCTCTCTCTCTCTCTCTCTCTCTCTCTCCCCCTCCCTCCCTCCCTCCCTCCCTCCTTAAGGGTCAATCAATTAAAAAAAAAAATTATCCTAGTCAATTTGGCTCAGTGGCTAGAGCATCGGCCCACAGACTGAAGGGTCACGGGTTTGATTCCAGGCAAGGGTATGCACCTCAGTTGCAGACTCAACCCCCAGCCCTGTTCGAAGCAAATGCAGGACGCAACCAATCAATGTATCTCTCTCACCTCAATGTTTCTCTCTCTCTGTCTCTCCCCTCTCTAAAAATCAACGGAAAAAATATCTTCAGGTGAGGATTAACAAAACAAAACAAAAAATAAAAATAAAGGTCAGGAGAAAGAGAAGTGTGTGAGAGAGAGTATGGCAGGGGTGGGGGTCATGTGAAATGGATTCATCAGGGAATTCTCTGAGTGGATCTGGGGAGGGGGTGCCTAGACAGATGGAACAGCCAGTGCTCAGAGAACATCCTGTATGATCAAAGAAGATAGCAAGACCAGGGGTGCTGGAGTGGAGGGAGCAAGGAGGAAAGAGAATACAGCAGTAAGGCTTTTACTCAGTGAAATGGGGAGCCAGTGGAAGGTTTTGAGCAGAGGAGTGATACAACCTGATTTAGGATTTCTTTTTTTTTTTTTTAAAGGGAGGTTTTTTTTTTTAAATATATTTTATTGATTTTTTACAGAGAGGAAGGGAGAGAGATAGAGAGTCAGAAACATCGATGAGAGAGAAACATCGACCAGCTGCCTCCTGCACATCTCCTACTGGGGATGTGCCCGCAACCCAGGTACATGCCCTTGACCGGAATCGAACCTGGGACCTTTCAGTCCGCAGGCCGACGCTCTATCCACTGAGCCAAACCAGTTTTGGCTGATTTAGGATTTCTTGATGGAATCAATGTGAAACATGAGAGGAAGAGGAGTGAAGGGTGACTGTAAGGTTTTTAGCTCAAGCACCCGGAAGAATGGACTTGCCATCAGCTGAGGAAGGGAAACTATGTGGAGCAGGTGTGTGGTGGAAGATTATCATTTCAGTTTTGGACATTTTGTGCTTGAAATGCCTAGCAAGATAGCCAAGTGGATATCAAGTAAGCAGTTGGGTAAAGAAGTTTGAAATTCCAGAGAGAGGTCAGGGCTGGAGAAGCAAGTACCTACATACGAAAGGTATTTAAAGCTACGTGACTGGAGATCATTGAATTCTGAACACAATAAGGGGCTGAGGAGGAGAGAAGGACCTAGGAAAGGAGGCCCAGTTAGGTAGGAAAACAAGATAATGTGGTGCCCTGGAAAGTAAGGTCAGAAAGAGTTCAAGGAGGGAGGAGTGATCAATTCTGTCAAATGCTGTCGCCAGTCAGGTCAGGTGAGATGAAGAACTAGAACTGACCACGGGACTCAGCAATATGAAGGTCATCATGAGGGGACAGCAAGCAGAGAAATAGGGTAGCAGCTGGTGGGGGCCGTAGGGTCAAGCAGTGTGCCTTATAATAAAATTCTTGCTTACATAAATGAGCAAACTTTACCGGTTTCTGAGCAACAATTTGTGCTAAAAATTCCTTAACCATGTTCTGGAAATATGACATCGATATGTGCTATTATTAGAGTAAAAATCTTGATTAATAGGAAGAACTCCAAATAAACTAAATTTTAGTACTTCATATTAAGATGAGGCATGAGATAATAAAACAAGATCACATTTTAGTGTAAGCATTTAAGAATTTATATACAGCCCTGGCTGGTATTGCTTAGTAGAGTGTTGGCCCGCACACCAAAGGGTCTCCGGTTCAATTCCTGGTCAAGGGCACGTACCTTGGGTTATAGGTTCAATCCCTGGTCCTGTTCGGCGGGGATTGTATTGGAGGCAACCAATCGATGTGTCTCCCTCACATCAATGTTTCTTTCTCTCTCCCCACCTCCCCCCTTCCATTCTATCTAAAAGCAATGGAAAAGTATCCTCAGGTGAGGATTAACAAAAATAAAAAAAATAAATAAATAAACTATGTACAATCTATCTTTGTATCACTATAATTACAGTGAGAGTGAAAATGCCTTAGAATTAAAACAAATATTTTCAGTATATTTTTGACTAAATCAAAGTAGTAGGTAGATATATTTTAGAAAGAAATGATAAAGGCTGAAATTCTGAGTTAACTGAATAGTACCTTCTCCAGGTAGTCTAACTTAATGAAGTGTGCTAAGGAAATGAAGCTGGAGAAAAGTCACACAACCATATCAACTTGGTCTCACTTTAAATTTATGACTACAGAGGGTCAGTCAGTGCTGCCCTTGTATGTGAGCCACACACTTCCTTCCACATGTGTCTGGGTTAATTCTTTCTCCCTCTTCACCAAGGTATCTATTCACATCATCTTTGTTTTTTAATATAATATATTTTTATTTATTTCAGAGAGGAAGAGAGAGGGAGAGAAAAAGTGATGAGAGAGAATCATTGATTGGCTGCCTCCTGAACAACCCCCCTGGGGATCGAGCCCACAGCAAGGTATGTATCCTGACTGGGAATTGAACCGTGACCTCCTGGTTCATACATCGACATCCAACCACTGAGCAACACAAGCCAGGCTGTTCCATATTCTTAAACACCAATACTCCATTCTCCCTCAGCTGATAACTTTACTTATAATTTAATTAAAAATGTAAAACAATAAAAGTGGATTTCCTCAACCTCCTATCAAAAAATCCACTGACAACTGCTCTCCCTGCCCTCTTCTTAGAGTACAATGCTACCCTCAGCTTCTCTCCTTTCTTAGGAACTTTGCTGCTCTGGCCCTATTCTTCCTCTCCTGCACCAGAAATTAACCCATTGATATACATATATGCTGTGATATTCAAAAAGAATAGAAACTACCTCCGTAGACCATGTCTTTCTTCTGTTAGGTGCCTATTTCCCTGCTTTTTACACTAAAACATCTTTAGTTGTCTCTATGCTACCTTCACTTCCTCTCCTCCCATTTTCTTTTGAACCACTCAGTGAGGTTTTTACTTCTCACCAAAACCGCATTTGTGAAAAACTTCTAGACAGTCAAATCCAACGGTCAATTTTGCTTGTCCTTCCAGAGGCATTTTACACAGCAGAGTCCTCTCTCTTGACACATTTCTCGGCGGAAGCTTTCTCAGTTCCCTCCTAACTCAATGTCCACTTTCTTCCTAGCTCCTTTACTAGGTTATTCTCCTTGTCCAGGATGTCCAGGACTCAGTCTTCAGGTCTTATCAAATCTTGTGAATCTAAACATCACATATCCAACGATGAACCCAAATTTATATATTCAACTGCATTCTTTCCTTGGACTACAGACTCATACAACTGCCTAGTGCACAGCTCATCTAAACAGACATCTTAAACTCAGTATGTTCACATCAGACTCCTGTTTTCTCACCAAAACCTGTTCCTTCTGGTTATCCAAATCTCAGTAAAAGTCAACATCCAACTGTTTAGGACTCTTCTTTTCCTTGAATGTCCAACAAACAAGTCTTGTTGGTTCTAACTTCAAAATATACAATTCCAGCCCTGGCTGTTTCTCAATGGTTAGAGGATTGGCCTGCACACCCAGGGTCATGGGTTTGATTTCTGGTCAAGGGCATGTACCTGGGTTGCAGGTTTGATCCTGCCCCATTTTGGAAACATGAGGCAGCCAATCAATGTGTCTCTCTCACATCAATGCCCCCGCCCACCCTTCTTCCCATTCTCTCTAAAAAGGAATGGAGAAAATATTTTTGGGTGAGGATTAACAACAACAAAATTTCAGACAGTTTTCTGCCATATTTATCGCGCTATTTTAAGAAGCCAACATCTACCTAGACTGCTCCTGTTTCATTGTTGCCACCATCTCCCCTCCTAATACACACAGACTATTTTCCATAATGCAGCAGCTAAACTCATCTCATCTTTTAAAAATGTAATTATCATGTCACTATTCTGTTCAAAGCCCTCTAATTAATTATTTTAAATAATCCTGAAAGAAAAAGTGAGAATATATAAAACAAAACTCTTAAAAAAAACTTTTTAAAAATTTGGATAATTATTAAAGCTAGGTGATTAGTTTATTATACTCTCTATGGGTACATTTTAAATTTTCCATAAAGAAAGTTAAAAAAAAATCACCAATGGCTTTCCATCGCACTTAAGATAAATCTAAATTTCTTGCCACAAACAGCCAAACAAGACAGTCTTATCTCTGGACCAAAACCACCTATCTGACCTTCTTTCCTCTGCATGAGCCTCTCTCATCCTATAGCAGTGATGGCAAACCTATGACACGCGTGTCAGAGGTGACATGCGAACTCATTTTTTTGGTTGATTTTTCTTTGTTAAATGGCATTTAAATATATAAAATAAATATCAAAAATATACATCTTTGTTTTACTATGGTTGCAAATATAAAAAAATTCTATATGTGACACAGCACCAGAGTTAAGTTAGGGTTTTTCAAAATGCTGACACGCCGAGCTCAAAAGGTTCGCCATCACTGTCCTATAGTCATGCCAGCCTGTTTTCTAGTCTCGAAAACATAAACACTTGTACAGCTGAGGTCTTTTACAACTGCTACTCCCTCTACCTGGAGTATGCTTTCTCGTCTATTCCCATGTCAGAAAGTCATGCTTCTTTCAACTTCAACTTGTATTCAGATCTGTGCTCAAAAGTCACCTACACAAAAAAGCTGGACCATCCTATAAAAATGGCCCTCATGCCACTGTTCTCTATCCCTATCCTGCTTTATTTTTCTTCTCAATATTTATCACTACCAAAAAGTATATATTTATTATCCATCTCCCCTATCAGAACGAAGCTCCATGAAAATACAAAATTTTGCTCACCACGCTATCCCAGAATCTACCACAGTACCATAGCACATGTTCTAATATTTGTAAGTGAATTAATATAATGTCACTACAGGTACTGCAGATAATACCAAATGACAAAGACAAACTATTTTTATATTATGCATCCCATGTTATTTCACAAAATGTATAATCAATAAGGCACACTGAATATCTATTACAACTTAGATCACTTTCTCCTAATAAAAATCAAATATTATCAAAAGGAAGCACTTACTGGCGTGAGCTGTTGAGAATTTAACAACTGCTGAAATTGCTGTTGATGAAGAAATATTTGTCTTTGCTGGTCAGAAAGTAATCCTAGTCCTGAGGCACTGAAAAAAGATTAAAATTCTTACTTTCTACTATATACCTTTAATGTTTTTTTAAATGTAAAATGAAAGACCACTCTTTGATTTGATGTTTAATAAGTTAAGTCAAGTTTTTAATTATAACATTCTTGGAAACAATGATGTACAAATTTATTTCTGTGTGCATATGTGTGTGCACACATGTGTGAGCACGCATACAGATAAATAAGAATTCACATTGTCGAGAAATGTTTTGTTTTCCTTTTTTATTGTAAACCAAGCAGGCACTAAGTTATTTTATGGAATAGAAATTTACATGTGTTTATAACATGCACATGTAATAATTTATTCTTAATTATTCAAGAATCATTTAACCCCCACTAAGTAACACATATTTAAAACAAGAAATAATCCAAACATACTACTGAGTGATTTGACCTAACCCTTTTAAATGGTCCCAATGATCAGTAAAATTAAGCACCAATGAAGAGAGAGCCATAAAGAAGTTTACTAGTACCCACTGAAAATCCATTTAAAGTGATTTATTCCTCAAAAGTATGTTCAATAACATGATCTTAGTCTCCTTATGCTGAACAAACATTCAAATAAAATTCTAGTACAATGAAACAGAGAGTCTCACTCCCTAGATATTCAATATAAATATTTAAACCTTCATCCTATATCAAAGATTTTTTATTATAAAACTAAGGAAATTACATAGCTCAATTTTAAGAAACCAATATTCATATGTGATCTTCATTACAATATTTCTTTTCTTCAGAATTTATGATACATGAAGGCAACATACACAGGGATAAAAATTAGTATTTAAAATATACATCACAGATCAAGACTAAAATTTTCAGCACAGAATATAATGTTTTGTTACTAAAGTGGTTTAATTTTGCTTTATTCAGAGTTAAGTTTCAAAAATAAATGGCTCTCAATGTAATATACTTAGTTTAAAAGTTTGGTGGGCTTTAATTTCTTAGAGTACATCTACAAGGAGCACATAAAAATCCCAATCTAAAACATGGACAACATGGTATTAGGTTGCACTGAAAAACCTAAATATATTTAAGTAAGTTTCTCACCTGTTAGTCAGTGTAGCTGGCATTGGATGAGTTGCATTAGGTGGTACAGTTGTATGGGTGAGGGGGGTAGGGTTCTGGGATATTGTGACAGGAGTCTGAATAACCCCATTTAAAGCTCCTACAATGCCATTAATTGCCAGTTGGTTACCTGGCAAAGCTCCAATTATCCCACCCACTCCAGGCACTGTAGGAATGGTGGATGTTACAGTCTGCATTCCACTAGCCAGCGCCCCCACCGTCACACCATTGACCTGCTGAACTCCACTAACGCTTGAGCCCTGCTGAGCGGGACTCTGCCCAGCAGGAGGTGGAGTAGAAAGAGCTGATGAGCTGCTGGTGCTTTGTCCACTGGAGGTTAAGTCCTAATGGAAGAAAAAACAGAAATTTAAATTGTAAGGAACACAGAAAAACTGTTTAAGATCATTTAAAACCATTTAATGTGACATACTATTGTTTGTAAGTAAAATAAACAAATTAAACTAACCACACCAGAATTACCTGATTTAGTACAGGAAGAGAATTCTCAGGTAAAAAACTGTTTCCTAGATGAGGGCTCTTACTGCTGTTCAAGGAATCAGTAGTAGGAGCTAGAAAAATAAAAGAAAAAAATAAACCTATTTACCCTGTTAAATTACATCAGGTATAAGATTAAAGGCTTATCTAAAAGCTTATCCTGTGGCCCACATTAAAAACACTTAAAAAAATTAAGTCTTGCTCTTCCTAAGACTAGTTTAAATAATAATAATAAAAATATTTATCTCTATTGAATATCATGGCTTTCAATCAATAAAAAATCATCACACATTTAAATAAAATTTATCATTAAATTATGTGATAAAGTTGGAACAAATTCAAGTTCATCACTTAACAGGATTCCTTATGCTCTTTGAAATAACCTATCATTCCTTTTCTATATCTTCATGTAAGTTATTATTCACTTATTTAAAAGGTATTGAAAGTCTAGCCTACTTTTCATAGATACATGATAAATATTTTCATACCATTCTGTGCTGAAAATGCATGAATTTGATGAGATGGACTAGGATTTGTTGTTATTGCTGGAAAAGGCACTGAGAGCTGTGCATTCAATAACTGAAGGCGTTCCTTTTTGGCAGTTAAGTTTTTAATTTGTTCCTCTAATCTTCGATTTTCAACTTGAAGTTGGTGTAATGATTTCAGCATTCCTAAAACTAGCAAACATTTGGATAGCTTTTAACAAAGACAAGTTCACACACAAGGCTAAGTACATAAGTGTCGATAACTTTAGAAATAAGTTGAAATAGAAAAATAGAAATTCTGTAAAGCATTTCTAAATGATTGTTTTATCCCTAAATTTATATGTAGATATAAATATACTATAATGTATTTGTACAGATATAAGCATAACCAAAAAAGCACCCACCTGGTGCAGGTAATTTCCATTCTCAAAAAAAAAGACAAAAACATTTTATTTTCATCAAAATAAAAACCTAACTAAACGTCAAAGTGCCATTTTAGGCTATTTTACATTAATAGTATAAAGTGAGAAATAATCATAACAATATCCTTCAACACAATAACCACCACATGCTTTTGTTTGCCGCTTGGTTAAGTTTGCTACCAGACAGGTGAGGAACCCCCAAGCCCAGCTGCTCAGAATGCTAATGCATACATCTCCCAGCAGGGGGCAGTGTGTGCGCACCACAACCCCCACTCCCAGAGAAGGCTCATCATCTGTAAACAGGCTCAGTTTCTGTCCTTCCTCATCACCTCAAAAAAAAACTGACCTCTAGACTAACAACACAGAGTGCTACTGTTTTTTTTAATGTCTTTATTGATTAAGTTATTACATATGTGTCCTTATCCCCACATTACCTCCCATCCCCCCCACTCATCCCTCACCCTCCTGTTGTCTGTGTCCATTGGTTAGGCCTATATGCCTGCATATAAGTCCTCAGAGTGCTATTGTTATGCCACAGTGACAGACACTTTAAAAGTTCTATGTCTTAAAAAGTTGTATTTGCTTAACATGCTGCCAGGGAATAAAAAGATATAATTCTACTGGTATAAACACATATGGTCATTTCCCAAGGATTTAACTTTTAGTCCTCCTCTTCAAGATCCCACAAAGAAACTCTTAGTGCACCCAAATGAGATGCAATAAGACTAAGCAAAACCTGTTCTCCAGCTATCATTTAAAGGATTATGTCAGCATGAATTTTCTTAAAATAAGCATTTTTTTTTGTCAGGGCACCATTCATAAAAATACAATTTATGGCACTTGTCTACTAACAATAAGGAAAATAAGTATATATCTACACTAATAAAAGAGAAACATGGTAATTAGCGTACGACCGCTACCCTTCCCATTGGCTAATCAGCATATCCTTATGCAAATTAACTGTCAGCCAAGATGGCGGCCTGCAGCCAGGCACTGAAGCGAGCAGGGAGGCTTGCGTGCTTCAGTGACTTCGGACTCCAACGTTCCCCGCCTCACTTGCCGGCCTCTCAGCTGCAACTCTAAGCAACTATGTACTATGTTGCAAACAAGAAGCTAAACAAAACCCCAGAAACCAGCCGGACTGAAAGCCAGCCAGACCGCAACATTGTATCGATGTTTTCAGCAGCGAGGCCTCAGAGCTAAAGCTGGCCCAGAATAAAAAAAAAAAAAAAAAAAAGAAACAAGGAGCGGTTGGGAGCTTCAGTCACTCGCCACCCGGAAAACAGCCCTCAGCCCCTCACCCAGACTGGCCAGGCACCCCAATGGGGACCCCCACCCTGATCCAGGACACCCTTCAGGGCAAACCAGCCAGCCCCTACCCATGCACCCGGCCTCTATCCTATATAGTAAAAGGGTAATATCCTCCCGGCACCGGGATCAGCGTGACAGGGGGCAGCGCCCAAACCCCCTGATCCCCCCTGCGGCTCTGTGTGACAGGGGGCAGGGCCCCAACTCCCCAATCGGCCCTGCTCTGAGCCTGACCAGGGACTGCACCTAGGGATTGGGCCTGCCCTCTGCCACCCGGGAGCAGGCCTAAGCCAGCAGGTCATTATCTCCCGAGGGGTCCCAGACTGCGAGAGGGCACAGGCCGGGCTGGGGTACCCCCCTCACCCCCCCCCCCGAGTGCACAAATTTTTGTGCACCGGGCCTCTAGTATATATATAAAAGCCTAAGCAACCATTACAATGGAATGACTGGAATGACTGGTCGTTATGACGCACACTGACCACCAGGGGGCAGATGCTCAATGCAGGAGCTGTGCCCAGCCTGCAGACCCCAATCGCCCATGGGGCCTGCCAGCCAACCTCCTGGTCCTTCCCTCCAGCCGGCAGGCCCCTGGGCTGGGATGGGGAACCGGGGGTGGGTGGCGGCGGATGCGGCCCCTTTCCCAGGGGGGGCCAAGGGCCTGCTCCCTCCTCGGGGCCAGCGGCCAACCTCCTGGGTCCCTCCCCTCAGCTGGCAGGTCCCGATCACCTGATCGGGGTCAGGCCCCAGGCTGGGCTGAGAACCGGGGGTGGGTAGTGGTGGATGAGGGCAGCAAGGGAAGGAGGAGGCAGGGAGGCGGGGAACCTGATCGGCCCTGATTGCTGGCCAGGGCTAGGGACCCCACCCACGCACAAATTTCATGCATTTGGGCCTCTAGTGTTTTAATAAAATAAAGCAGCAAAAGTTTATATCCCAAAATATAAAAACCACCTATTCCTCATCCTGCCCCCAACTATATCCTTAACACTAGGCCACTTTTCTAGCTAACCACCACCTTTACTGTAACTTTGCTGTTTGGCATTTTTTACCTATGGTCTCCCTGCCAATACTCAAAATTGTAAAGATACTAAATATGTATATATAACATATATTATATAATTTAAAAAAGTAAATAATATGTAATATATAAAAATTATATATATTATTTACATATATAATTTAGTAATTATTCTTTCCCATACAAATTATAAAATCAAGATAGTTGGCATACTTGACTATATGCACTGTTTACAATAAATTCTCCCAAGATGAGCAACTTTTATTCAAAATTAAGCTAAGAGAAAAAATATAACTCATGTATTTTAGTAAAAGTTAAAAATTTATCAGAACAAAATACAATGAGAAACAATGTATCCCTATTATAATAATTATAAACAGTAACAATAATCAGTGAATAGATTAGAGTTTTCTATGAGTCAGGCAATGTTCTTTACATTTTTTTATGTCATTTAACCCTCAAAACTATGATATAGGTACATTATTACTCCCATTCTACAAATGGGAGACTAAAGCACACTGACATTTAAGAAAGTTACCCATGATCATACTGCTAAAGTATGTAAAGACAGGATATAAGATCATGCAGTAAAACTAGAATTTGTTCCACTAAGCCACTATATTACATTTTTCTTACCTTTTAATATAAAACATATATCATCATTTCATTGCTATTCTTGATGAAGCGTGACTTCTGCACCTATCCACCTCTCTGTTGTTTCATCCACCCATCCATCTATTCATCTTTCTTTAAAGACAAGAAAAGAATACTTACTGTCACTAGGAGTGCCCTGTTCTAATAAAAATTGCTGTCCTTCACTCCACTGCCTCTCCAAAAGCTGTTCTATGCTGGCTGCTACTGGAGGCAGATTTTCCAAACTGCTGTTGCCTGGTGGGTCATAGCGAATCTGTAAGCTGCTTACAGGGGATCTGTTGAAAACATTAATTCTCAGGTTAAACAGCAGAACCCTTCAAAGGAGAGCATTCACATTTCTCAACTTACGCTGACCTTTTTCCTGTACAAGTTTTCTAACACCAAGCAGCCTATGCTAGAACAATCAAACCATAATCTACCCTAAGATTTAGTAATTATCATTCTTCCTCCTCAAATGCAAAACCAAAGGACTAGCTGGCCATACTTGATAATTAAAAACCACTAGAAAATATAAATACACTGACAATAATATCTGAAACAGACTATACAAGAACTTATAGGTTTATAAGATAAAAGGGAAAAAGAGGATTAGAAAGATTTTAACCTAACTAGCCAGAAGAGAAAAGAGTTCCACCATTCTGCTTTAATATGCAAAATATCAGAATTATAATAATGTAGAATGTATTTTAATTTACAACCAAAAAAACCTCAATCAAGTATTAGTAAACAGATATTTTTAATAATTTTGAAGGAGCCTTTTGTTCTAAATCTAAAATACTTATTTGTAAGTATTTTCAGTATTAAGGAACATTATCAAGACCAAAGTAATTTTTATTTTACAAATTTTTCTAAAATGTCTTCTCTGCACTTCAGATGACTTAATTAACACTTCCAAAACAAGTATCTCTATATAAAAAAGGCTAATATGCAAGTGTTCCCTCGGGAGTTCGACCAGGAGTTCAATCGTTCGCTATGATGTGCAATGACCACCAGGGGGCGGCGTAGAAAAAGGAAGGCCCTGGCAGGCAGCTGGAAGGCCCCAATCACTGGCCAGGCCTAGGGACCCTACCCGTGCACGAATTTTGTGCACCGGGCCTCTAGTTACTTATATTGAGATGACTATGCAATGTACCCAATCACCTGCTTTTTTTTGTTTTAAATTAGTAAATGTGGCTATTTCTAGTTCCCAGCTCCCATATTAATGTAACACATTAATAAAGGGTTTTAGAGTGTCCAAAGTGTTTCCACATAATCATCTCATATGATTTTCTCAACAACCTAGTAAGAAGTCAAAGCCTGGCTCTATTTCTATCTGAGGAAACAAATGGCGCTTGAGTGTCCTATCCAAAGACACAAAGCTGATAAATGACAGAGTTTGGGCTACAAGGCAAGTCTTCTAACAACAAACAGTTGTTTTGCCACTGCCTTAAAATGTTTCTCTAGAAAAATATCTTTAAATAAGAAGTTAAACAAATGAGGCTTTTTATTCCATATGAAAACACCATGTGCTACATATACATACATTTGGCTATCACACTCCAAATAGATCATTATTCCAGGAAAATTTATGCTATTACATTTCAGGCTGATCTTTAAGGTATAATATAAAGTTGAAGATATATGATAAAAATAATTTTGTACCATTTATTGTGTTAAATCCCATTTAGCTAATGAAAAAAAATGACACGAAACAAAATAGCACTGAAGGATCTTAAATAATTTCTGGGTAGCTTGTACGGGATTTTAAGTTTTAAAAGGAGAACACAGAAATGCTTCCTCTACTACACATAAGAGCAAAAGCCATTAGCTTTTGTCTTTGAAAGGAAGAATAAAACAATATAGAAGTAAACACAGTATAAAATTAGAGATTAGTCAGATGTTGTTACCACTGTGTACTTCATATATACCTAGTTTCAAAGAGAGAATAGTTAATTTTCTGCAGTTAGGAAAAACAATACTACTTTTAGTTCACTCCAGAATTATATAGGATTACGGGAGCTTTGGGACACCATGAAATGTGAAACGTCTGCATCACAGGAGTGCCAGAAGAAGAAAAATCTGAGCAAGGAATAGAGAACCTGTTTGAACAAATAATGACATAAAACTTCCCTAACCTGGTTAAGGAAAAAGTCACACAATTTCAAGTAACGCAGACAGCCCCAATAAAAACGAACACAAAAAGACCCACACCAAGACTTATCATAATTATGTCCTGGCCAGTCTTGCTCAGTGGATAGAGCGTCGACCTGCGGACTGCAGGGTCCCAGGTTCGATTCCGGTCAAGGGTGCATGCCCAGGTTGTGGGCTTGATCCCCAATGGGGGTTGTGCAGGAGGCAGACAGTCACCGATTCTCTCTCATCAGTGATGTTTCTATCTCTCTCTCTCCTTCTCCCTTCCTCTCTGATATCAATAAAAATATGTTAAAAAAAAGACATATCATAATTAAAATGGAAAATGTTAAAGACATAGAAAGAATCTTCTTTTTATAATTATTATTTTTAAAAATATATCTTATTGATTTTTTGCAGAGAGGGAGAGGGATAGAGAGTCAGAAACATCGATGAGAGAGAAACATCGATCAACTGCCTCCTGCACACCTCCTACTGGGGATGTGCCTGCAACCCAGGTACATGCCCTTGACTGGAATCGAACCTGGGACCTTTAAGTCCGCAGGCCGACACTCTATCCACTGAGCCAAACCAGTTAGGGCCAGAAAGAATCTTAAAGGCTGCAAGAGAAAGAAAGTGACCTACAAGGGAACTCCCATTAGAATGTCAGCAGATTTCTCAACAGAAACACATCAGGCCAGAAGGTTGTGGCATGAAGTATACAAAGTAATGAAGAACAAGGAACTAAATCCAAGACTACTATATTGAGCAAGGCTATCATTCAAAATTGAAGGTGAATAAAGAGCTTCGCAGACAAAAAAAAAGGCTAAAGGAGTTTATTACCACCAAACTAGTACTGCAAGAAATGCTAAAGGCGCTGTTGTAAAAAAAAGAAATAGGGAAAGAGAGAGGAACACAGACATAAAGAATAAGAATGGCAACAAACAAGTACCTATCAATAATAACCTTAAATGTAAATGGCTTAAATGTTCCAAACAAAAGACATAGGGTAGCTGTATGGATATGAAAACATGACCCAAATATATGCTGTCTACAAGAGACTCGCTTAGGATGAAAGTGAAGAAATGGGAAAAAATTTTCCATACAAATAGAAAAGAAAAAAAAGTTGGTGAATCAATACTCATATCTGATAAAACAGACTTCAAAATGAAGGCCATAACAAGAGATAATGAAGGCCACTACATAATACAAAAGGGGTTGAATCAACAAGAGTATATATATAGCCCTGGTTAACATATATGCATCCAATATAGGAACACCCAAATATATAAAACTAGAGGCCTGGTGTACAAAATTCGTGCATGGGTAGGGTCTCCAGGCCTGACCAGCGATCAGGGCTGATCTGTGGGGCAACCAGCGGGGTGATCAGGGTCCCCACTGGCACCTACCTTGGCTCGCCGACCCCCCCCCCCCCCACTGCTGCCACCAGTCGCCTCCCTCTGCGGGGCAACCGGTGGAGCGATCGGGGGTGGGGGTGGGGGGCCCCTGCTGGCACCCGCCTTGGCTGGTGGCCTAGCACCGCCTGCTTGCCGGCCCCGCCCACTGCTGCCACCGCCAGTTGGGGGCTGGGGGCAGCTCCTGTGTTGAGCATCTGCGCCCTGGTGGTCAGTGCGCGTCATAGCGACCGGTTGTTCTGCTGGTTGTTCCGCCATTCGGTCGATTTGCATATCAGAGTTTTATTATATAGGATACTTCTGGAAGACCGTAAGGGAGAGATTTACAACAATACTATCATAGTAGGGGATTTTAAAAAAACATATATTTTTATTGGTTTCAGGGAGGAAGGGAGAGGGGGAGAGAGAGAGAGAGATAGAAACATCAATGGTGAGAGAGAATCATTGACTGGCTACTTCCTGCACGCTCCCCATTGGGGATCGAGCCCGCAGCCTGGCATGTGCCCTTGACCAGAATTGAACCCGGGACCCTTCAGTCTGCAGGCTGACGCTCTATCCACCAAGCCAAACCAGCCAGGGCCATAATAGGGGATTTTAACACCCCACTGACATCACTGGATAGATCTTCCAGACAAAAAATTAACAAGGAAACAGTGACTCTAAATGACACACTAAGTCACATGGACTTAATCGACATTTACAGAACATTTCATCCCTAAACTGCAGAATATACATTCTTTTTAAGTGCATATGGAAAATTCTCAAAAATTGACATGTTAGGACACAAAACAAGTCTCCACAAGTTCAAGAAGACTGAAATCATATCAAGCATCTTCTTGTTTCACAATGGCATGAAATTAGAAATCAACTACAGTAAAAACTCAAAAATATTCAAACACATAGAGGCTAAATAGCATGTTATTAAATGAATGGGTTACCAATGAGATCAAGAAAAAAATAAAACACTTCCTGGAAAAAAATGAAAATGAAGACACAACAACCCCAAATCTCTGGGACACAGCAAAAGCAGTCCTGAGAGGGAAGTTAATAAGCCTACCACAAAAAAACAATAAAAATTAATAATATACTATTTAACCCTACAACTTGAAGAATTAGAAAGAGAAGAATAAAAGCCCAGGGTAAGTGGAAGAAAGAAAATAATAAAGATCAGAGTGGAAATAAATGACACAGAGACTAAAAATAATACAAAAGATCAATGAAACCAAGAGCTGGTTCTTTGAAAAGATAAACCAGATTGATGAACCTTTAGCCAAACTCATCAAGAAACAAAAAGACCCAAATAATTAGAAATAAAAGCGGTGAAGTAACAACTGACATCACAGAAATAGAAAGGATTGTAAGAAAATATTATGAGCAACTATATGCCAACAAGCTGGACAATGTGGATGAAATGGAAAAATTCCTAGAATAATACAATCTTCCAAAACTAAATCAGGAAGAATCATAAAACCTGAATAGGCCAATTACAACTGATAAAATAGAAGCAGTAGTAAAAAAACCTGGCCAGGACAGCTTCATAGGGAAGTTTTACCAAACCTTCAAAGAATAACTAACACGTATCCTCCCCAAACTATTCCAAAAAATCCAAGAGGAAGGAACACGTCCAAGCTCTTTCTATGAGGCCAACATTATACTAATTCTAAAACTAGATAAAGACACTACAAAGAAAGAGAATTACAGTAACATCCCTGACGAACTTAGATGCTAAAATCCTCAACAAAATATTAGCAAATCAGATCCAGCAATATATTGAAAAGATCATACATCATGACCAGTGGGATTTATTCCAGGGATGCAAAGCTGGTACAATATTAACAAATCACTAAATGTGATACATCACATAACAAATTGAAAGACAAAAATCACACGATCATATCAATAGATGCAGAAAAAGCATTCAACAAAATCAAACACCCATTTTTAAAAATATATTTTTTTATTGATTTCAGAGAGAAAGGGAAAGGGAGAGACAGATAGAAAAATCAATGATGAAAGAGAATCATTGATCGGCTGCTTCCTACATGCCCCCCACTGAGGATCGAGCCTGCAACCCAGGCATGTGCCCCTGACCGGAATCGAACCTGGAACCCTTCAGTCTGCAGTCCACTGAGCCAAACCAGCTAGGGCCCAGCACCCATTTTTGATAAAAACTCTCAGCAAAGTGGGAACAGAGGGTTCGTACCTCAACATAATAAAGGCCATATATGAAAAACCTACAGGAGGATGTAAAATTGTCATTATCCACAGAGGACATGATATTGTATACAGAAAACCCTAAAGACTCCACCAAGAAAGTACAAGATTTAATAAATGAATTCAGCAATGTAGCACGATAGAAAAATAACACCCCGAAATTTATGGCATTTAAAAAAAATCCTCACCTGAGGATACTTTCCCATTGATTTTTAGAGAGATTGAAAGGAAGGGGAAGAAACAACGAGAGAAAAACATAGATCTGAGAGAATCACATGCACCCTGACTAGGGCCGGGGATCAAACCGGGGACCCTTCATTTTGCGGGCTGATGCTCTATCCATTGAATCAAACTGGCTAGGACTCAATGGCATTTTTATTATTTTTTAAAAATATATATATATTTTATTGTTTTTTTACAGAGAGGAAGGGAGAGGGATAGAAATGAGAGAGAAACATCGATCAGCTGCCTCCTGCACACTCCCCACTGGGAATGCGCCCGCAACCAAGGTACATGCTCTTGATTGGAATCAAACCTGGGCCCCTTCAGAGCCAAACCGGTTAGGGCCAATGGCATTTTTATACACCAATAATGAACTCTCAGAAAGAGAAACTAAACAAACAATCCCTTTACCATTGTAACAAAGAAATTAAGATACTTAAACTTAACCAAGGAGGTAAAATACCTATATTTAGAAAACTACAGAATGTTGAAAAAAAGAGACAGAAGAGATAAGCAAGTGGAAGAATATACCATGCTCATGGATGGGTAGAATTAGCATCATTAAAATGTCCATACTACCCAAAGCAATATATAGATTCATTTCAATCCCTATTAAAACACCAATGGTATAGCCCAGCTGGCATGGCCCAGTGGTTGAGGGTCGACCTATGAACCATGAGGTCACGGTTCAATTCCTGATCGGGCAAATGCCTAGGTTGTAGGCTCGATCCCTAGTGTGGGGCATGCAGAGGCAGCTGATCAATGATTCTCTCTCATCACTGATCTCTCTCTCTCTCTCCCTCCCTCTCTGAAATCAATAAAAAAAATGTATATATATTTTTAAATGGTATATTTCACAGATCTAGGACAAATACTCCAAAAATTTATATGGAACCAAAAAAGACACCAAATAGCTGCAACAATTTTGAGAAAGAAGAACAAGGTTGGAGAGATCATAATACCGGATATCAAGCTATACTGTAAAGCTACTGTAATCAAAACAGCGTGGTACTGGCACAAGAACAGGAATATAGATCATTGGAACAGAACAGAGAACCCAAAAATCAACACAAGCCATTATATTCAGTTAATATTTGATAAAGGAGGCAAGAGGGTACAACGAAGTAAAGATAGTCTCTTCAATAAATGGTGTTAGGATAATTGGACAGGTATATGCAAAAACATGAAACTAGACCACCAACTTACACCATACACAAAAATAAACTAAAAATGGATAAAAGATTTAAATGTAAGTCGTGAAACTATAAAAATCCTAGAAGAAAACGTAGGCAGCAAAATATCAAACATCCCTTGTAGCAGAATTTTCCCTGATAAAATGTCTATAGCAAGAGAAAGAAAGGGGAAATAAACAAATAGGACTACAGCAAAATAAAAAGTTTGGCAGGGCAAAAGTAAGCATCATCAAAATGAAAAGGGAATCCTCTGTATAGGGGAACATATGTGCCAATGATACATCTGATAAGGTGTTAATTTCCAAACATACAAAGTACTCATACAAATCAACAAAAGGAAGACAAATAATACAATTTAAAAATGGGCAGAGAACCTAAATAGACACTTCTCAAAAGAGGACATACAAATGCCCAAGAGACATATGATAAAAAGCTCAACATCACTAATCATCAGAAAAATGCAAATTAAGATGATGACAATGAGGTACCACTTCACACCTGCCAGCAAAAAGGCTTCCATCAATAAATCAACAAACAACAAGTGCTGATGAGGATGTGGAAAAAAAGGAAACCTAGTACACTGCTGGTGGGAATGCAAACTGGTACAAACACTTTCCTCAAATGTGGACTTTTCTCAAAAAATTAAAAATGGGATTGCCATTTGACCCAGTAATCCCACTGCTAGGAATATAGCCTAAGAAGCCTGAAACACCAATCAGAAAGAATATATGCACCCTTATGTTCATAACAGCATTATTTATAATAGCTAAGACCTGGAAACAGCCCAGGTACCCATTTGTAGATGAGTGGATAAAAAAGCTGTGGTACATTTATACAATGGAATACTATGCAGCTATAAAAAAGAAGGATCTCTTACCCTGTGAGACAGCATGGAAGAAACTGGAAAGTATTATGCTAACCGAAATAAGCAATGTAGAGAAAGACAAATATCACATGATCTCACTTATACGTGGACTCTACTGAATAGAATAAACTGGCAAACAAAATAAATCCAGAGACATGAAAGCATGCAACAGATTGATGATTCTCAGAGGGAAGAGGTGAAGGGATTAACCAAAGAACTTATATGCATATATGCAAAATCCATGGACACAGTCAATAGTGTGGTGAAGGCCTGAGAAGGGAAGGAAGTGAGAAGAAAGGGGACAATGGAGTGGAAAAAGGGGACATCTATAACACTTTCAACAATAAAGATAAATTTTAAAAAGAAAGGAATTATGTAGAATAAAAGGCACTGCTAGGATATACTACCACCTAAAAAATAGCAAAATTTGCCCTGACTGGTTTGGCTCAGTGGATAAAGCGTCGGCCTGTGGACTCAAGGGTCCCGGGTTCGATTCCAGCCAAGGGCATGTACTTTGGTTGCGGGCACATCCCCAGTGGGGAGTGTGCAGGAGGCAGCTGATCGATGTTTCTCTCTCATCGATGTTTCCAACTCTCTATCCCTCTCCCTTCCTCTCTGTAAAAAATCAATAAAATATATTAAAAGAATAAAATAAAAATAAAAAATAGCAAAATTAGAGGTTACTGTACTAATCTCTTTAATGACAAATATGTTTCTTAACAGAACTTCCCTGGTGATATCAGCAATACAGTAACACTGATACTCATGGCAGCTATCACATAGAAATTTTAATTTTTTTTTTTAAATCCTCAACTGAGGATATCTTTCCATTGATTTTCAGAGAGAATAGAAGGGAGAGAGGAAAGGAGAGACAGAGAGAAACATCAACATGAGAGAGACACATTGATTGGTTGGTTGCCTCCCCAACTGGGGCAGGGCATTGATCCTGCAACTGAGGTTCATGCCTTTGACCAGAAATCGAAACTGAGACCCTTCGGTCCATGGACTGGCACTCTAACCACTGAGCCAACCCAACCAGGGCTAATAATTTTAATTTTTAACAGAATTTTTAAAAATTCCCATAGTTGAACATTTTTAGTTTGCCATGGTTGAAAAAAGCTTCTAGAATGGGCTTTTTTCTCCTTCTGCTCTCCATTCTCACCCAGTCTAATTCCATACTTGAGGCAGAACTTACAAAATTAGAGAACAGAGAGAAAACAAACCAGGAGAAGGTGTAGAAGGTGAAAGTGGAATAAAATTAGTAAAACACAGACACAACATTTCCTACTACTATTCTCCCCATTGAGAGAGAAGATTTGGGGCACTTAGATTGTGCTAAGAGAAATTCAATCCTTCAGTACAACTCTGGTTAAGAGTGTCCTAATAAATGGTCCCTGAATTCTTCCATATAATATCTAAAACAATTTCAAAAAATAATGTAACACATTTGCTATACTTTGATTCAAACAATTCTAAGAACTAGAGGGATTTCAGAGATGAACAACAAGAACTTCATTTACTAAATTAGGAACTAAAGACTAAAGGTTTAAGCAAATTGCCCACAACAGAACTAAAACTGGAAGCCAAAGTTGAAAGCCTTGACTCTGCAGCTGTAAGAGATTTGAAGACTATTTTATGAGCAAAAAGAATTACCCAAATTAATATGTTAATAGTATCAGCAGCTAAATATATAAATAATAAAAACAAGAGATTTCAAATTGATTGGAAATTTAAAAGAATTATAGCTTTAAAAAAGCTTAGAAAACTGTGTTTAAATTAATATTCAAATTAATTCAGAATCATTTTTCTTGACTGTCCAGACATGCTTTTTATCTTCAGAGTGCTTTTATAGCCTCACAAATGTACACTCTGCTGATATGAGATAAAGAAGTTTCCAATCTCAAAATGTTTCTTTTGCCTATACTTTGCAGTGTAAATAATGCTTACCTTGGTGAGAGACTTCCTCGGGGTGAGCTTCCTCTGCCAACAAGGCTGCGGCTATTGTCTCCAAGATCCTGATCTGCAGTGTAAATATTTCATAGCTGATAAAGTGACTCTCTAGATAAGAGGTTTTAATCTCTTGCCCTGATTTTTCCCTAAAACATACATAAAACCTTTACCCCTATCTTTGTAGTTACTATGAAAATAAAAGATTTAGTATGTTGCTAGTTTAGAATTGCTGAACTGTGGCATGTAAGGCGTTGTCTGTACACGTTTCTGTGGGTGTAGAAGGCCATGGATTATGTTCTGTTCTTTCATTCCTTTCAATTTTACAGCACAGAAGTGTGGTTTGCATTTGCAGTACCCTCCCCTCAGCCACTTTTAATTTCTACGGTTAAAGTAATGAATCACAGCGGTGGACAGGTAATCTGCATGCTTATCACAGCAAATCCTTACACTTTTTTAACACTTTGCAACCCAAGAGAAGTAATAAAATACATAATGTATTACATAGAGCCACACACCAAGATTAAAATTATATATATATGTATTAATTACATGGAACCTCACACCAAGAATAAAGTTAAATATAACGTTAAATATCCAAATTGACAAAAATAAGTAGGAACACAGAATTCTGTATTTAAAAGGAAAAATTTAATTTCTTCAAAATATTCCTGAGGTAACAGAATATCTCTGCTTGAAAAGTAACTTGTATTTCCTAGTTAGTTGCTTAAAAAATCACCCTATCTGGCCTCTTTCAAGGTTGTCCTCCCCTTATTCTGAGTCAGGTAACCTTTGACCCTTAAAGGGTAAAGACATGACTGATCCATTCTTGGTGAACTGCTAAACCCATTCCCTTCCCCCAAACAGGCATGACTACTTGGACATGTCAACAAATCCTTAAGGATGGAATGAAACAAAGCAAATCCAGAACTCATTAAAATAGTACAAGAGGCAAATGCTAAAAAAAGGCAACTGGTAAAAATTCAAAGGATTACTAAACACTGTAGAAATTCTCTAACAGGATTTTTTTAAAACCAAGTTTGTGCAATGCAATTTCATGAATTATGCAAATAAAGGTTTAGGCTATTCACCGAAAAGCCCAGTGTTACGTTACTTTCATTGAATAGAACTGAGAACTGAACACATCAATCACAGAAGTCACATGAGACATTGTTGCATTCCTGCCTGCTGATGCCTCTGCTTAAACATTTACATTTCAGAGAGTGAAAAAGGCACATAACTATTTTGCAGCACAGCATACTATTTACTTCCAACTGTGATTCTTCTGGTAAAGGGGAAAAAAAAAGGCATAATTCTATATTAAGCATACCTTTAGACTTTTCAAATAAAATAAGCCATTGAAGGGAAAATTTCATTGGGTAAAAGGGATAGAATTTTAGAGTTTAAAAATTCTTGAAAACTTACCTGTTTGAGTGTTTTCAGACTGAGCTATAAGAGCTGCCATTGAAGAATTTGGATTTAATCTATTGCCATACATATGAGATGGTGCCTGACTAAGAGAAGATCCAGATAGGGCATTTGCCTAAATAAAAAGAATTACAAAGATAAGTGAATTATATTTGAAAATATCTTAATACTTTTCCTCCTGATAGACCCAATAACTATTTTCTCCAACCTACGAATATAAACAAAAATTCATAACTATCTGAAAAGCAAATTTCATTCTCACTTGTTTTACCATTACAACATTTCAGTTTTTGAAGTTACATAACTCCATTTTTTTTTTTTAAAAAAAGGACCAGAACATTCAAAGTTAACTATTCCCGCTTTAATTTCCAAGTATGTAGTCAGTATCAAAACCCAGTGGGGCATGGTAACCACGTGAACATATGACTATTTAATCTTACTAAACCACTGTAAAATAAGGGCAGGTAGACAACAGATGTCTAACATGCTTTTTAGTCTCTTACATCATAGGATGCTAAGGAGGTCAAAACGTCCAACATCTATTTTTAGTATTTTAACTCCACAGAGCCTTATTTCCATTTACTGTCATTAGTAAAACCTGCACACTATTTTGTTACTTTCTATATTGATAGACTTGGAAGCCTGCTGCTTTTTCTGTTTTGTTTTTATTTTAAAAGGAAGCAAACGGGCATTACAAGTATGTTTTCTATACAATGCAAGGCTCAACGAATCACAGCTTTGCTCTGACCCCATATAAGGCACTGTCTTTTTGGCAGGAAGCCAGCTCTACTAACTGAAGAGCTGGTCCAAAGTTTGTGATTCATTCATGTTGCTAACCACAATTCTGAAGGCCTCTACTGGGACTTGTGCCAAACAAGCAAAAATGAACCCTTAAACAGATGAAGCTAAGGAGGCTGGCCAAAGTCTTATGTAATCCACTGTAATAAAAATGCCTTCTTTGATGTGAACAGTTTCTCCCACTTTCCAAGAATATTATAACCTTAAAATACCGCATTTTGGAAGCAAATCTCTTGTACACAAAATACTGTTATATTCACAGAAGGCTATTACTAGCCTGAAATACTCTTCAGATTTAACAGAACCACAAAATTTAAAGTACACTTCATATTCTTTTTCATGAATGAAATCAAACTTAAGTTTTTATAAAATGAAATCACTGTATAGTTATTTCAGAACAAAATTCTGAAAAATAATTTCAAAGAATTGAAGCACATCTAATATAAAGTAGTTGAGTAACAGCAGAACAAAAGATGTGGGACATTTTGACATGTATAACTAACTACACACAAGAGACCAAGACGACATAGTAGTTATAAAAAGCAAAATCTTACAGAGAATAAACAATGTTTCTGGAAAGACTCAGACTCTGACATTATATCTGGCCTCTAGACAACTTATTAATCAAGAAAATTTGACTTTAAATTCATAGTCTTCTTGATGCAGAATCATGCCTGTCCTTGCTTTCCATTGTTTCAAAGGGTATATTTCACAGTTCATACTTTAATGTCTAAGATCAATTGGTCAATTTCTGAGTTTCTTTTTTCCTCTTATTAAAGATATGTATACAAAGCCAGTAAGTTTGTACTGTAAAGTCCTATTTAACCATCAATTAGCTTTAGTAAAAGGTAAGTCATAATTTTAACCTGATGATCATACTAGATACTTGTCATGTATTTAGTGTTATATACATAAAATATACAATTCATAAATAAAAATATAGTGAGATTTTTTTTCTTGCCTCCCCAGAAGTCAAATACTTGGGAATCTTGGCTACTTATCAAATAACTTAGAAAAATAAAAATCCGAACAAACAGAAAGACCAGATGTTACCAGCGACATGTGTTAAAATCTCAGGTACCTTATACTTAAAAATGCCTTTCACTGAGCCAATTTATTCTTACTCTAGACATAATTCCAAAAAGATCAACTAAGCATAAAAAAAGATTAGAAGTGGAAAATTAATTAGACAGAGGAAGAAAAAGTAATATCTTGAGACAGTTTGTTGGCAGCAAGAAGTAACAGCTGACAGCAAAAGAGGAGAGAGAAAAATATGAGCAAGAATAAACATTTTAGAGTTCTGGTGGGGTGGTGCTCAAAGAACATGGATATCTAGATGCCTTAGTACTGCATCTTAGCTTTAAAAAACACACGTTTCTATTGATGAGAGAGAGAGGAAGGAAGGACAGAGAGGTAGAAACATCAATGAGACAGAAATATTGACTGGGTGCCTCCTGTACATCCCCTATTGGGTATCGAGCACGTAACCCAGGCATATGCTCTGACAGGAATTGAACCAGTGACTTCTTGGTTCATGGATCAATGCTCAACCACTGAGCCACACTGGCCAGGCTACACCTTAGCGTTTTGATTCTCCATTTTCATGCAGTCATCTTTTGACTGAATCAGAACTAATATGATACCAGTTGGATTGCTTTTTTTAGTTACAATTATCAGTTTTATGAGCTGCCTTAGTCTCTTGGTAAGAACCAAAAGATCCTGCCTGGCTGGTGTGGCTCAGTGGTTGAGCTTTGACCTAAGCACCAGAAAGTCGCTGGGCTGATATCCGGTCGGGACACTTGCCAGGTTGTGGGCTCGATCCTCAACAGGGGGTGTGCAGGAGGCAGCCGATTGATGTTGATCTTTCTCTCTCATCGATGTTTCTATCTCTCTTCCTCTCCTTCCCTCTATTTCTAAAAAAAAAAAAAAAAATCAATAAAAATATATTTAAAAAAAGAAAGAATCAAAAGATCCTACTCTAATCAGAAATACATCCTTTTTTCAGGAAGGGTTCCTTCTATCAAGGGCTTTATATTTACATTAGCTTCAAATTTCTTGATGTAGTCTCCAAATTATCTTAGTTTGCATATCACACACTAGATTCACTATACTAAAAATTCAAAATGCAAAGTAGTACAACAGCATAATAACTGATCTGCATAATGACTATTATCAGGAAAAGGGTAAGTCATCTTTAACATAATTCCAAAGCAGAAAAGTATATATTTAATAAAGATGGCAGGCAAAAGTAAATTAATACTAATAATAAACTAAAATGGGCCCTGACTGGTTTGGCTCAATGGATAGAGCGTCGGCCTGTGGACTGAAGGGCATGTACCTTGGTTGCGGGCACATCCCCAGGAGGGGGTGTGCAGGAGGCAGCTGATTGATGTTTCTCTCTCATCGATGTTTCTAACTCTCTATCCCTCTCCCTTCCTCTCTGTAAAAAAATCAATAAAATATATATATATATATATAAAAAACTAAAATGGGAATGCATTCTTTATTATCCTAAATGACCAATTTCCCAAATTTTCTGAATGGGCAAAAATTATCTGGTAGTAGTTGTTTTTAAATTATTGCATTTATCTAAATGAGAAACTTTCAAAAGAGATAAAAAATAAGTTATTAATTTTACCAGGTAGAGTTTTGTGGTGTATTCAAACATCTAAACCACTCTACATTAAAACTCAATTCATTAACATAATATCATGTTAAGCAGATAACATGAGTCACCAAAGACTCCACAAATGTCTGACACTGTTTAGTCACTACTTCTGAAATGACGTTTATTTAGAACTAGAGGCATGTAATTGTTTCATTACATGCATAATGCCTGGCAATGTGTAGACTCAAAAATCTTTGTTATCATTAATAAGTGAAATCACTAAGATTCAGGGGGGATAGAAGGATGTCCATGTGAACCTAAAGAAACAGTGGTTATGAAACATAAAGAGCACTGAAAGCTTTTATATAAAAGAAATCTGGAACAAGGAATAAAGGAAACAATGTGCACACATTTCACAGCATACTTTGGACATGGACTTTAAACAGTACATGGAAAGCAAATTACTAATGTATCATAGGTCTCCTTCAGAAAACCTGGTATAAAGACTGGAAATTCTTTAACTGTAGGAATATTCTTCACTTCTGGGGGGGAAAAAAAGCCTCTCCTCCCAGTTTTCTTTGTCTACATTTGTTTTTTTAATATTTGATCAAGACATGAATATAATAAATGTTCTCCTCTTTAACTATACTATGAGAACAACAAAATGTAAGTACCAGGTCAAGCAACTGAGGACTGAGGCCAATTTTAGGGTACACAAGAGAGGATCATACTAAACAGGAGAGTGTGAGTCCCACCAAAGAGGGTTGACCATTACTCAGGTACAGCCCATGGTTGACATGTAGAAATGATGGTTCATAGTTACCAACTTTTCTAATTTTTAATTTTAAATACTGACAGGAAATTTAAATTTAAAAAATACACATATGAAAACATATGTTACCACAAAAATTCATACATGAATGTTCATAGAGGCATTATTCCTAATAGCTAAAAAATGGAAATAAATCAAATGTCTATTAGTTCATAAATGGATTAACAAAATGTGTGGGGTTTTTTTTTTTTAAAAAAGATGGGCAATTCTTTATAAAGGGAAGTACCTACCTTATGACATGTCAATTTTATCTTGCCCAAGTAAGGAAAATGGCTATGTGGACAGATATCCTCCTTGGATCTACTGGCACTATAAGAATATGAGTTGTTAACATTGAGTGAAGGGTATCCATGATATATGTGAAATCTACACTGTACTGTTTTTGCAACTTTTCTATACATCTAAAATTTTTTCAAAATAAGAAGTTAAAACAAAAAGATATTGACTAAAAGCAAACTAGGTACTTGACTTTACAGTGTCCCACTGAAATCAAGTCATCTCAAAATGTGAAAGTAGGTGTTAAATTAGTTCAAAGATAAAAATATTTTATAGAATTATAAATTCATATTGCCATAATAAACTTTTGCTTTAACTTCTAATATATGTTATCTTAGAGAAGTTTTTTTGTTCTCTCCCCAAGATTAATAGTTGAAAGGAACCACTTCCATTCAAGATGTTATATTGCTCTTACTCTAACAACACTTTTGTAAAAGCATAATTATTTTACAAGATAGAGCCAAGGACAAGCAGAGTAAGAATAAGCTGAACAATTACTGAGATAAGGCTAAGTTATTTTGAAACAAAATATGTTTAGGTGCCCGAATCAAAGAATAGCCTTAGCAAAGTTCTAACTTACTATGTTAAACATCTAAAAGATATGTGAGTCTACCAAGGCAGTGTTCAAACTCAAAGCAAATCAAAGAAATTTACTGTTTTCTAAGTAGACTTGACATATTAAAATATTAATAGGATGAAAATTACATTTCAGCTTGAAATGTCCCTGTTAATAGTTTACCTCTTATATGAAACTAGAGGACTGGTGCATGAAATTCGTGCACGGGTAGGGTCCCTAGGCCTAGCTGGCAATCAGTGGGGAGATCGGGACCCCCACTTGCCCCTTCCTTGGCCTGGCGCTGGCTGCTCCCCAGCCCCGCACCCTGCTGCCATCGTCATTCGCTGGGGCGACTAGAGGGGTGATCGGGGCTGGCAGTGCCTCCACTACCACCTGCTGCCAGCGCTGCGTTGCCAACACCCGCCATGTTCCGTGCCGCCCGCTGGTAGTCAGCACACATCCAACTCCCAGTCGCTTGAACTCCTGCTCTGGGGGCAATTTGCATATTAGCATTTTATTATATAGGACTAGAGGCCCGGTGCACAAAAATTTGTGCACTGGCTGGGGGGGGGGGGTGTCCCTCAGCCCCACTTGTGCCCTCTCACAGACTGGGACCCCTCAGGAGATAACGACCTGCTGGCTTAGGCCCGCTCCTGGGTAGCAGAGGGCAGGCCCAATCCCTAGGTGCAGCCCCTGGTCGGGCTCAGAGCAGGGCCGATTGGGGAGTTGGGGCGCCGCCCCGTTACGCAGAGTAGGGCCAATAGGGGAGTTGGGGCACCACCCCCTGTCACACACAGAGCAGGGCCGATCAGGGGGTTGGGGCACCGCCCCCTGTCACACTCAGGGCAGGGCTGATGGGGAGGTTGCGGCTCCACCCCGTCACACACAGAGCGGAGCCCATGGGGAGATTGGGGCGCCGCACCCTATCACACACAGAGCAGGGCCGATCAGGCGGTTGGGGAGCTCCCCCCTATCAGGCAAAGAACAGGCCGATCAGGGGGTTGGGGCACCTTCCCCTGTCATGAACAGAGCAGGGCAGATAGGGAAGTTGTGGCCCCACCCCCTGTCACACACAGAGCCACAGGGCGATCAGGGGGTTTGGGCGCTGCCCCCTGTCACACTGATCCAGGGGCCAGGAGGCCTCGAGGCTCCGCTGATCCCGGTGCTGGGAGGCCTCGCGGCTCCACTGATCCCGGTGCTGGGAGGCTCCGCTGATCCCGGTGCCAGGAGGCCTCGCGGCTCCGCTGATCCCGGGTTCGGGAGGCCTCACGGCTCCGCTGATCCCAGTGCTGGGAGGTATATTACCCTTTTACTATATAGGATAGAGGCCTGATGCATGGGTGGGGGCCGGCTGGTTTGCCCTGAAGGGTGTCCTTGATCAGGGTGGGGGTCCCGCTTGGGTGCCTGGCCAGCCTGGGTGAAGGGCTGAGGGCTGTTTTCAGGCTGGCGGGTGACTGAAGCTCCCAACCTCTCCTTTTTTTCTTTTTTTTTTATTCTGGGATTTATTTACCTTCTATGGCTGTCACTGGAACTGAGAGCCGGCTTTAGCTCTGAGGCTCGGCTCCAGCTCTGAGACCTCGGCTGCTGAAAGCAGGTATCTGGTTTGTTTGGCTTCTATAATTGAAACTCTGTTCCAACTCCAGTTCAGCCGGCTGGCTGAAAGCATGGGGATTGTTTTGCTTCTATATTTGCAACATTGTTTCTTATACTGCAAGCTCAGAGCCCAGCAGCGGCAGGCGGGGAACCTTGGCTTCCTCCTTCACTGGAGCAAGCAAGCCTGTTTGCTTCAGCTGCCTGGCTGCCGGCCGCCATCTTGGTTGGCAGTTAATTTGCATATCGCCGTGATTAGCTAATGGGAAGCGTGTCGGAGGTACGGTTAATTACCATGTTTGTCTATTATTAGATAGGATGTCTACTTGTGACTACAGAGAAATTTTAAAAGAGCTCTCATAGAGTAAAGTAACTACCAAATTCCTAGGAACTCGGCTCATTCTAAAGGAGTTAGTTGTGGAGGGAAAAAGTCAGGCTAAGTCTACTCAATTATGTGAATATCAGACTTAAAAGTGGGTACTGTTTTGGTAATTTATTTTCCCCTCTAATGTTGGTAACAGCAGAAAAATAGGAAATGAAGAAAATTTAGGTTGGAAACAATAGTACCTATAGCAAAAATTTCACATTTAGAAAGTATCATGGCAATACATCATCTAGAGGTGGATATGAAACTTCAAACTTCAAAAGGTTATAGCAAGCATTTTTTAAATGCATAACTAACTTGTCAATACATGTTAAAATCAAACAATTCAAACAAGTAGCTTTTCCTTCAAGCTCTCCAACCCTAGACACATGATTTAAAAATACATTCTTCCAAAATTCTTCAAACTCACTAAACTTTTTAAAAAATTGAATACTTTTTAAAAAATTCCTATTTTACATATACTATTAGAAGGAAAACCTATTTATTATCACTGTATCTGCCATAAACTAGGCTGTCTCACTTGGGGCAAGGTACTTAACCTCTCTATCATCAATCTATAAAAATGGAGATAACAGTACCTATGCTCATAAAAATATTGTGAGAATTAGCTGAGTGGATATATGTAAAAGGCTTAACAGAATGCTTAGCACATGCTATACAAATTTTAGCTTGTATTTAAAATATTGTTTTCATAAATTATTATGCTTCCATCTTTGCCATTAACTTTGTTAGAGAATATAATCTAGCAATTATATTCTGATTAACATGGCTATACTTCCAAGACTGAAACGTATCTGCCTAAGAAAAATCAGCAGCTATGTCTCATTATGCAATGATATCTTAAATTATATACAGGGGTGGGCAAAAGTAGGTTTACAGTTGTGAGTATGTGAAAGTTTATTCTTATAATTATTTATTATTGTATTATTTATTATTATTATCCTACTTTTGCCCACCCCTGTATAATAGCATAGCAATATTACAAATACAATGTAAGGACACAAATATTTTAATGATAATTTATATATTTTTTCAATTTGTAAACACATTTTGACTAGAAAAGCTTCCAGGAAAAATTGGGCAACACTGGAAAGCTTCATATATTCAATTCAAACTGCACTATGAAACGTATTCTGGTAACAGCCCCCATTTCTATGTCAGCTCTACCACTAAGGCTTTAATACTGAGCATGTGATGAGAGATGAAACCAAGTGTGAACAACTTTCAGGTCCAATGAGTAAGCTGACTGTTAAAGCTGTCAGGTTCAATTGCATCATTCCACGTTATTCAATGCCCCAAACTGCTCCCTAATTGTTAGGAGCTTAACGTATTCAAAACCATTGTTTAGGCTAATGCTGAAATGCCCTACAATTGAGTTTCTAATAAAGTAGTGGGAGGGATCAAACTATAGTTAAATCACCACTGAACTCATGACTGGACAACAGGACTATATAGACTAGCCAACCAATTCTAAGGTGTTTCCTAATTGGTTAATATCTAATTAATATATCACCTATCTTCTGGGGGAAAATTAAGTCCCTAGTACTACAGTGGTTACTGAAATAACCTAAGAACTGGGAAAGACCTTAGTTAACAGCTGAACCTAAAATGGGTAAAATTGCCCGGACAGAGCTGCTTAGTGGTAGAGCATCGACCCATGAATGAATCAGGAGATCACCGGTTGATTCCTGGTCAGTTCATATCCCCGGGTTGTGGGCTCAATCCCCAGCACAGGACGTGCAGGAGGCAGCCAATGATTTTTTTTTTCTCAGCATTGATGTCTCTATCTCTCCCTTCCTTTCTCTGAAATCAATAAAAACACATTTTTAAAAAATAAAATGGGCAAAATTCATGTATCTGTGTTAACATGGAATGAAGAGTTTTAAAGAAAAATGTAATACTATTTTTAGCAAAGGAGGTGCTTCTTTAACAGTTGAAATTAATTATGTCCTATAATATCAGTGTAATAACCATTAATTCCAAAGTACATTACAGTCTGCAAAGTACTTATTTTCATTTGAACTTCCTAACATACATGTATGGCAGGTAGAACAGGTATTTAAAGTTTTTATTTTATGTATGAAAAAAAATGATGCCCACAAATTTATAAGACCTGCCCACAGTTACACTAGTGAGTGGCAAAGCTCTTGGAACCCAAGCTTTCTGACTCAAATTTCTGCTAGTTTTCACTGTATGACACAAATGGAAACAGTAAAATTCCTAACAATACTTTTCAAAAAGATACCTCTTTCTAGTAACATAGAGACCCATGATTGGAAAATTCATTTTTATGTTACAGATTGGTAAACCAGAGAGCAGGCTCAGTAGTCAGATTGCCTTGCTTCCAAACTTAAGTTTCACCACAAACTGGACATGTGACCTTGTGCAGTTACTTTGACCTTTACATCATCCAAGTGACGTTACAGAGCACTGATAAAAACTTATTTTGCTCAAAATGTTAACTTCCTTAAAATTATAATCACTATAAATTTACTAGAGTCCCGGCACATGGATTTGTGCACTGGTGGGGTCCCTCGGCTTGGCCTGTGGGGATCGGGCCAAAACCAGCTCTCCCACATCCCCCCCGAGAGGTCCCAGATTGCGAGAGGGCGGTTCTCGGGTGACGCATCCTGGAACTGGGTTCACTCCTCTCTGGTTCCGGGTGTGTCACCTGAGAACCGCAGCTGCCAAGTCATCGCAGCTCAATAGCTCCTGTGTTGAGCGTCTGCACCCTGGTGGTCATTGCGCATCATAGCTACTGGTGGGACGGGTGAATGGTCAGACGGTCGCTTAGGCTTTTATATATATATTAGAGGCCTGTTGCACGAAAAGATTCGTGCAATAGGCCTGTGTCCCGGGTGCCGGAGGAAAACCAGTGCCGCTCCGGCCGGAGCCGCCTTCAAGCCTTCGCTGCTCCAGCCAGAGCTGCCTTCAAAGCCCTCGCTGCTCCAGCCAGAGCTGCCTTCAAAGCCCTCGCTGCTCCGGCCAGAGCCGTCTTCAAAGCCCTCACAGCTCCAGCCGGAACTGCCTTCAAAGCCCTCGCTGCTCTGGCCGGAGCCACCTTCAAAGCCCTCGAGGGAGGGCCGGATGGAGGCCGGGCAAATGGCCGATCACCACGGTCCCGCCCGCCAGCCCCGGGTCCCCCGCGGGAGGGCCGGATAGAGGCCGGCGCGTGGCGGATCGCCACTGCACCACCCGGCCGCCCGCCACCCCGGGTTGCAGATAGCAGGCCCAGATGGCGGCAGGGCAGGCGGGATGGCGCTGTCCCGCCCTGCCTGCAGTATGCAAATTAGCTGCCATCTTTGTTGGCGGCTAATTTGCATATCACGCTGATTAGCCAATGAGAGGCATAGCGAAGGTACGGTCAATTACCATGTTTGTCTATTATTAGATAGGATAGATTTATTGAAACTTTCATTCTGACCAATCAAGCCAGGTGAATTGGTGGGAAAGTGAACCATTTTCTCAAACAGAATGAAAGTGTCCATAATATTAGACACCTCATTTGAAAAGGAAATTAAGGGCCTACATCTAAGACAACTCCCCCAAAACACACACACACACACACACACACACACACACACACACACACACGCCCAAAGTTATGCTACTAGAAAACAAAATATTCATAATTGAAGTAAAAGTCACACAGAAATTTATAAAACATTAGCCACTATATTGTACCTTCAAAATACTTAAATATCTTAATTTACTAAATATCACATAAACCTTGGAAGTTCTTTTATTTAAATTATTTTTAATCTATATCCTTTTTATAACAGCAACACAGAGTAAACAATGAACCAGGATTATCTACATGAAGACTGTATCCAAAAGCAAAACCTAGAATGCAGAATATATTAGAATACAAATTTTTTTCAACATATTCAGCCTTAAATTCTTCTATTAAAGAAATCATCCTTCAAACAAAAGCACTTGAATTCTCCCAAAGACAGAACAGAATGAATGTAGAACTAGGAAACAGAGGGGAATGTGAAAGGCAAGATGGAAAATTAATGGCAGTCCTACAGAAACCAATTTATACCTATACTCATGATACAACAAGAGCATAGCACATCATTAAGAAAATCACATGGACAGTAGTTCTATCTTCCAATAATGTAAAAAGAACTATAATTTAACTATATTGCTGATATGTGAAAGAATAATTATTCTAAAAACAAGTATATTGAATAAAACAATGATTTAACACTGAAGAAAACAAAGCTGAATTATTCAACATATTAACCAGTGAACTGCCACGCATCCAAAACGGAAACCATCCCCACATCTTGTTTTTATTCTATAGACACTTATGGCGTACAAAGGGCTCTAAGAGGTTTTTTCAAATCAGGGTTCTGAGCATCAGACAGCTTTCTCCCCCGCACCCTCCCCCCCCCCCCCTTAACACACAAAAACATCTCATTTCGTTCCCATTAAAGGCACAAATCTATTCCCAGTTTTAATTTCTGTTAGCTTCCTGATCTTACCTCCCTGACCACTTTGCAGGGAACAATTCTTAAAATAGCAATTAATCTAAACAAGAGGCCTATCTAAAAGCAAGGCCAGAAAGATCAAGAATCACCTCTGGATTCTTCCTGCCGACACCAACCCAGTCACTAAAAATTACAACTTTCATTAAGTTTTTTTGGGGAAAGGAGAGAGGCAAAACATTATTTAAATTTAACATTTCTATTCGCTGATTTACATGTCATGGTTTTCTTAATAACTGTAACAAGACTTCTATAATTACACTTTAAATATTGATCATTTTAATATATCTTATAGCACTGCTCTCTTAACTTTAAATCAACTACCTATAAAAAAAAACCTATATAAAAAGCTAGGATCTGATTATCTAAACACAATGACTTGCGTGAACTGAAAACAAAGAGGGCCTATATGAAAGTAAACCAGAAATAAACTTTTGTCATTTTGAAAAGATTCAATTACCAACTACATCACAATTTTTAACAGTCCTATCTAAACATTCTATTTATTCTAAACATTTTTGTATCCTTTCCCTTGCACACCGCCTAGAAAATTCACATTTTGCACATTCAATACCAAGACTATTGTCTCAGGCGGCTAAATTGAAGTAGTTCTGCTCTCAGTTCAACTGAGAGGTCAACCTGCCTCAGTTGCCTGGAGACTGATGGTTGCTACAGCAGCACCAGATAAGCCAGGCTAAATAAGCTGCAGCTTAAAGGCAGAAAGCCTTTACTGCTGGACTGAAACATAGATACAGTTGTCTCAGCATGTAGCTAGCATTTGAGTCTAACTGGCTGATCACATTTATGAGAGACCCATCTTATTGAAACATGGAAAGAGGATAAACACTAAAGATTTTAATTGGACTGAATCCTGGATTACTTGCAACTGTGATTTCTTTGTTCTTTAGTTGTGTCATATGTTAAGTGGAATTTTCCCTCAAGCTATAAATTTCTCTTTACCACCACTTCCCCCATCAACCTCCCTAATGCCAACCCCTAAAACCACAAACATAATGAATAAGAAGAAATGAGATTTTTGCTTAAATCAACCTGGAATTAACCAGAGAGTAATTAAAACAGACTTTATAAAGAAAGAAAAATGCAGTGAAAATGTTCCTGTGAGACTTTATCCAAGAATATAAAGCTATCAACAGCATATGGCTACACTCAATTAAAATTAAAAGAGATAAAATAAAAACATAAAGCTATTCATCTTTTCACCCAGTCTATCTCCAAGTCCCTATTATTATGACTACTTCACTAAGGCTAGTGAAATACCCTAAAGAAGAACTCTCCTAAAACAGTCAAACTCCACTTATTCAGGTTAAGAGGCTCACCAAATAGTTAACTTTCATTTTCAAAGATAATACCACTAATTATGCCATTGATTTTCTGTGACTAACTGTCTGTTGTTTATTCTAATATGTAACCTAATTATAATGGTGATTGTTTATACTGCACCATTACATACTTTAAAAATAACAATGCTGTGCTTTGATGTACAGCCTAAAGAAAATACTAGAAAAGTATATACATTCTAAAGGCCCATACAATGGAAATTATGAAGACATACATAAAGCATAAGTTTATAGCAAGTTACAAACAACTATTTAGTTATTTGCAATTAGACATTTATCACTGTTTTCTCAAAATGTTAACACTTACTTCTAGAGCTTTGTATAAAATAAAAGTAAAATAATAAAGAATTTCAAATAAATAAATATTTTATATACTTTAGGAATTTTAATATATTACCTTTAGGGAAATGTGGGAGTAAGAGTGGGCTGGAGAAGGGGTGTGTGTGTATGTGTGTGTGTACATAGCTTTGCGCATTTGTTGTCCTTTTTAAGTAATTCAAGATCATGATTTTTCTGATTTGACTCTTGCTTTTAAAGCATTCCTGTAGACTAGATCACCTATCAAATTACAGATCAAAAGTGGAGGAAAAGCATAAATAAATAAAAAACCAACAGCATAGTCACCATTATTTACAATATTTATGAACATTTCTTCTCTGCCACTAGGAGGAAAGTCATATTGTACTTAAAGGGATCATTCACTCTTTATTCTATATTCACTTTTTATTCTATATTCTCCTACACTGGTTTTAAAAACTTAGAAGCTATTCATACATTATTTGTGTGGATTTTAAAATTATAAATTTAATTCCACAAGTCCAAAATTGGTTCATAGTTCTTTTAAAAAGTCCAACTTTCTAAAAGAAATAATAAAAGCACCCCCCAAATTACTATTTTACATCATTAGAAAAAATTTAGAAACTCAGAAAATAATCAGTTGGTGCCAACATTTGTCTTCTTTCATGATTATCATGTAAAAATGTCTATGATTTCCACTAACATGTCAATACAAATTGAGAAGATACTCTATAAATTCCTATAGGAAGCCCTATCTCATTTCTCTCTCCTCGAATAAAACTCACTTTCAAAACTGATAAACCATCTTCATGTTATTTTATAATGTACCTGAGTTGTAGCAACAGTAGGGGTTGCAGATGATGCCACTGATGGAGACAGAGCTCCCACTTGTTGCAAATGCCCAGAAGACTGCTGAGGTAAATGAGAACTGGAGACAGGAGTACTAGATCCTGAGCCAGATACTAGATTTGGAAATGATACTGCTACATCATTGCTGTTATAAATACCTGAAAGAAAAGAAATATTTTACAACTTAGTGGTGAAATTTGTCACTGACACACATTAATCAATAAGTTAGAATACCCACATTTCCTTCTGATCCCTCCTCCAATGACAAATTTTATTGGTGATGGCGGTAAAAAAAAAAAAAAAAAAGGTACCAGTAACTAAATACATACTGATTTTTCATAAAACATTTTTTAAAAGAGCCTAAGTCTATATATATGTGTATATATATGTGTATGTGTGTGTGTGTGTGTGTATAGACACACACACCACACACCCCCCCCCCCACCCACGCATATATACACATATACATAATGGCTTTGGCAATAGGGATCACATCAGGAATTGCTTTGTAAAAGAGCAATGAAATGTTTCTTAAGTAGAAGAACAAAGCTATTAGAGTTGCATAAAAAGTACTTGGTCAGCCTTTCAAAATGCAGATACTAAGGGCCCCAGAACTCATGATTGAGAGGAGGTGAAATGGGAAAGACTTTGTTTTAAAAGGTCACCCATGCTAAATGTAGAAATAAATGGAGCAGGACATGCGAATTGGCTTCACATAATGAGCTACTAATGAGCTAATGAAATTTGGGGACAGCTACCCGGATTAAGAAAAAAGAGACGAGATCATACCTACTGATGTGGCTCTCTGGATGTGACTTGAGCCCTGCAAAAGAAATTCAAAGGTCAGAGACA
>NW_005871180.1:2332555-2348669 GCF_000147115.1 Myotis lucifugus
AGGTAGCATAGATAGGGCTTGGACTGACTAAATGGGGTGCAAAGGTGGAGTAGGGGTGGAGGGGGGACAGAGGATTAGGGGATAATCATGACAGTGGACTACTGGGTGGTGGTAACAGTCTCTTCAAGGAACAAAGAACACAGTGGTATCATGGTAAAAGCTAGAAAGGAAGGGGAAATGAGACTGGAAGCAAGTTATTCTCAAAAAGTGGATGGGAAGAGGAGGAAAAATGAAAAAAAATATTAAAGAGAAAACACGGAGTTATTGGGGGAAAAAGTGGTTTGTTTTCTGGTGTGTGTGTGTGTGTGTTTTAAGATGGGAGATCATGGCTCTGGCTGGGTAGTTCAGTTGGTTAGAGCATTGTCCCGGAAGGTCCAGGTTGTGAATTCAATCCCGATCAAGGCATATACAAAGAATCAACCAATGAATGCATAAATAAGTGGAACAACAAATTGATGTTTCTCTCTCACTTTAAAAATCAATTTAAAAAAAAAAGATGGGAGATCATGGTCATATGCTGAAATAGAGGATCTTTGCAGATAAAAGTAAGAGATGGGATCATCTATAAATCAGTGGGGTTCTCAATGAGGGGTGATTTTGCTCCACAGAAGACATCTGACAATGCTTGGAGACATTTTTGGCTGTCAAAGCCAGGGAGTGCTACCGGTATCTAGTATGTAGAGGCAATGGATGCTGCTAAACCTCTTAGAATGCCTAGGACAACTTTTCCCAACTAAGAATTATCTGGTCCATAGTGTCAATAGTGCGGAAATTGAGAAATCCTGTTATAAATTCTTGGGAGTGTGGGAAGAAATAAGATCCTAAGAACTTGACACTGTAACAAGAAGAAAGCAGGAAAAAAATGAACATTAAGTGAACTACAGTAAAAAAAAATCTTTTTGAGAAACTATAGCCCTTGAAGGCAACAACAGTTATTATATCAATAGTACAATTTACTTTGTTCTAAAGAACATAAATATTATTGATTCATAATTTTAAAAAAAAGCACCTACAGTCTTTAAACAAGGGGAATAAAAGAATTGGGACATTATAAAGTCTTTACAACTATAATTGAGGTTCCTAAGATATCTACAATTTCTCCAGGAAAAAAAAAAAAAAAGAACACCCATAATTTATTCATTCAACAAATGCATCTATTACGCAAACACCTGAGAGCCCGCTGTTTGCCAGACATTATTCTAAGCCCTGGAGATACAAAGCCATTCAAGATATGTGGTCTTCTCCTTCAAGAAGCTTAATGAAGGGAGGGAGGGCTTAAAGGGGGAGAAGGAGAGATAATTTCATAAGACTGTGAAGAGTGATAGGAACATCCTCAGGGGACTATGAGTGCATATAAAGGGGAATCTAACCCAGACTTAGGGCAGAGAGGGTGGGGTGGAGGTGGGAGGTCAAAAAAACTCACTGGTAAAAGCTAATTTCCAAAGGAGCTATATATAGAACAGAGGCAGAGGGTGGTGTGAGGAAGAAACACATATCAGAGAGCAGGGTAAATTCTAACAACTTATAAGGACCATCTGTATAGGCAAAGCAAGAAATGAGAAAAAAGAAGCAGGAAATAGATTAAGAACATTACAAGTTAAAATGTAAAAAGTTAAACATTTTAGAGACAATAGGAAACTACTGAAGATTGTAAACAGAAGCTTGATGTGATCAGATTGGTGTATAAGGAAAACATCAATCACTGGCACACACAAAGAATAGATTGGGAATGATATTTAAATAAACACTAAGAAAGCATTAAGGATCGCTACAATAATATTGCTGAGCAAAAAATAGGAACTAAGGTAACAGCAGTAACGAGCTATTACAAAGTCAAGATTCAGAGGACTGGTAACTAATTAGACCTGAAGAAGAAAAAAAAGGGAAGACTCAGGAATGACTCTGAAGCACCAGTAAAGTAGACATGAGGGTGGTGATACCAGTCACTGAAGTAGGAGTAACAATGGAGAATATCCTGCATTTGATTACTATATGTAGGTAGGTCACTAACATAATACCCCAATGAGGTAAATATCACTTCCATTTTACATATGAGCAAACATTAAAGAAATAACTTGTGCTGTTTGAGCTCCAGCTGAAGGAGAAGATTTCTATACCATGGTTCATACAAAGCAAATTGTCTGCAAATCAACCAGTGGTAAAGCACAAGGAAGCAACTGACTACAAAAGCTGCTCCCAAGGTGCGCCCTCTACTGGAGGGGTGAAGAAACCTCATGTTATAGGCCTGGTACAGTAGCACTCTGAAATTAAATGTTATCAGAAGTCCATTGAATTTCTGATTTGCAAACTTCCCTTCCCGCATCTGGTGCAAGAAATTGCACAAGATTTCAAAAACAGATCTGCGCTTTCAGGGTGCAGCTATTGGTGCTTCGCAGGAAGTAAATAAAGCCTGTCTGGTTGGCCTTTTTGAATACATCAACAATTATGCCAACAAAAGACATCCAACTGGCATGCCACATATGTAGGGAATGGGCTTAAGAATCCACTATGGACTCTCATAGCCAGTTAGCCTGGAGGTCAATTCACCCCTAGTATTGCCGACAACAATTAAGACTTAACTACAACAAGACTGCGCACAAAGACCACAAGGGGGTGCACCAAGAAAGCATAAAAAATGCGGAGACAAAAAAACATGACAGAAATGGAGGATATAGAGCTAAAAAACGCAATTTTGAGGGCTTTCAATAATTTGCTAGAAACTGCCAGTAAACTGATGAGAGCCTCAAGAAATCTAATGAGACCCTCGATGTTGTGATAAAGAACCAACTAGAAATTAAGCATTCACTGACTGAAATAAAGAACATTATACAGACACCCAACAGCAGACCAGAGGAGCGCAAGAATCAAGTCAAAGACTTGAAATGCGAAGAAGCAAAAAACACCCAACCGGAAAAGCAAAATGAAAAAAGAATCTGAAAATACGAAGATAGTGTAAGGAGCCTCTGGGACAGTTTCAAACACACCAACATCAGAATTATAGGGGTACCAGAAGATGAGAGAGAGCAAGATATTGAAAACCTATTTCAAGAAATAATGACAGAAAACTTCCCCCACCTGGTGAAAGAAATGGACATACAGGTCCAAGAAGCACAGAGAACCCCAAACGAAAGGAATCCAAAGAGGACCACACCAAGACACATCATCATTAAAATGCCAAGAGCAAAAGACAAAGAGAGAATCTTAAAAGCAGCAAGAGAAAGAGACTCAATTACCTACAAGGGAATACCCATACGACTGTCAGCTGATTTCTCAACAGAAACTTTGCAGGCCAGAAGGGAGTGGCAAGAAATATTCAAAGTGATGAATATCAAGAACCTACAACCAAGATTACTTTACCCAGCAAAGCTAACATTCAGAATTGAAGGTCAGATAAAGAGCTTCACAGATAAGGAAAAGCTAAAGGAGTTCATCACCACCAAACCAGTATTATATGAAATGCTGAAAGGTATCCTTTAAGAAGAGGAAGAAGAAGAAGAAAGGTAAAGATACAAATTATGAACAACAAATACACATCTATCAACAAGTGAATCTAAAAATCAAGTGTATAATCTGATGAACAGAATGAACTGGTGATTATAATAGAATAAGGGGCATAGAAAGGGAGTGGACTGACTATTCCTGGGGGGGAAAGGGGTGAGGGGGATGCGGGAAGAGACTGGACAAAAATCGTGCACCTATGGATGAGGACAGTTGGTGGGGAGTAAGGGTGGAGGGTGGGGTGGGAACTGGGTGGAGGGGAGTTATGGGGGGAAAAAAGAGGAACATATGTAATAATCTGAACAATAAAGATTTAATTAAAAAAAAATAAAGTCACTAGAGAATGATGACTCAAGAAAAAAAAAATTGTTTTCTTCTTCCTATTATTGGTAGTTATAAAAGTGAGGTATTTTTTCCCAATAGGGTCAAAAGGTACCTAAGTATATGATTGCAAGTGGAAAATGGAGGGCAGAAATCAGGTACTGGCAGTTTTTCCGTTTTCATTTGTGTGTGAATTTTTAAAACATAAATGTAGGCACTTATAAAGCATTAAAGCAATTCAAAATGTTTCAGTGAACAAATTCCAGCAGTTCAACTTTAGAATAATCTTATATAATAAAGAGCTAATATGCAATGGTTGTCACTCCCTCACGCCATAACAGCTCAGACACTCAACACTGGGGAGAGAGAAATGGGGACCAGCCAGGCACAAATGAGCTCACAAGAGAGGAATAGGGACCAGCCAGGCTGCGGCCCAGGAGAGGGACAAGTCGCCCGCCCTGCGGTCCCGGGCTCCAGCGGCTGTGCCTGCACCTGCAGGCCAAAAGAGGGACAAGCTGCACGCTCCGCGGTCCCAGGCACCAGCAGCTGTGCCTGCGGCCTGGGAGATGGACAAGCCGCCCACCCCGCAGTCCCGGGCACCTGCGGCTGCGGCCCGGGTGAAACCACCCGCCCACAGTCTCCTGCGGCTGCGGCCGGCCCGGGCGAAGCCAACCCGGGTCCTGGGTGCCTGCGTCCGGCCAGAGGGAGGGAAGCCCGGGTCCCAGGTGCCTGCGACTGGCCAGAGGAGGAAATCCTGGGTTCCGGGTGTAGGGTGAGGCAGAGGCAGTTAGGGGCAATCAGGCCAGCAGGGGAGCAGTTAGGGGCTATCAGGCAGGCAGGCAGAGGTGGTTAGGGGCAATCAGGCAGGCAGGCGAGCAGTTAGAAGACAGCGGTCCCGGATTGTGAGAGGCAGTCGGACATCCCCTGAGGGGTCCCGGATTGGAGAAGGTGCAGGCCGGGCTGAGGGACCCCCCCTCTCATGCACAAATTTCATGCACTGGGCCTCTAGTCTATATATATAAAAGGCTAATATGCTAAGCATCCGACTGGTTGCTGTGACGCATACTGACCACCAGGGGGCAGACGCTCAATGCAAGAGCTGCTGTGACGCACAAAGAGAAACAGCACCACCGACCTGGGGCCCACAAAGCAACACTTGGCTTCCCCCAAGTGGGACTCAGGCCCCGCCACCACACCGGAGCGACAGCTCACCAAAACACAGCTGACTCTGCCAAGACTCCATGGTGCAAAATGTGGCCCACAGCCCAGCCCAGCCCAGAAACAGTCGCTGTGGGTGCCAGGTAAGGACATCATATAGCAATGCCTGGTTTCCTCTCCCTAGCGACCACTAGCCTCTGTGCAGTTTTTTCAGCCCAGGAACACAGGTGGAAACATTTTACACTTTAACCAAATTTAGGAAGCTTAGAAACTTGACCCGACTGAAAAGTAAAAAATGGTGGACCTTGAAAATGACTTTAGGTTTTCTCACTGCACAGAATATAGTCAAACACTGCTGCAGTTAAATATCTTACCCGTTGTTCTCCCTGTGTGATCTACAATAATAATCTGCTTTGTGTTGATATTTACTGCTGTGTTGCTAACAATTACCTGAAATAGAAGCTGCGGTGCTTCACTGGGTTGGAAAAAGTTTAGCTAAATCCGAAAGTAGGTCTAATTAAGCAAGTTTATTCTATATCTATAAAGGCTGTTGACTTGCACATGTGCGATACATATAAAGCTCTCGCTGGCACCAATTGTACACGTGTGTTTCGATCTGTCACTGTCAATCATGGATTTGGTTGACACTTCTATTGTAGAGAAAGGGCGAATAGCAATATTAAAATATTTCTTCTAATTAATTTCCTTTCAATGTGCACGAATTCGTGCACCAGGCCACTAGTTATAAATAAATCTGTTAAAATTTCCTGGACAATGACAGCATTTAAATTAAAAAACAAACAACAACAACAACAAAACAAGTACATTTCTTATTGATGGCAACTAAATGGTATTTGTAGCATAAAAAAAAAAAAAATCCTCACCCAAGGATATGTTTTTGTTGATTTTTAGAGAGAGGAATGGAGAAACATTGGTGTGAGAGAGAAAGATAGATAGGTTGCCTCCCTTTTGTGCCCCGACCGGGGATCAAACCCGCAACCTAGGTATGTGCCCTGATGGGGAATCAAACCCACAACCTTTTAGTATATGAACAATGCTCCAATCTAAGCCACCTGGCCAAGGCCGATGTTTGCAATATTTTTATCATCCAGTAAATGCCATCCACTCACTATACTTTCTGAGTTGTCCTACATACAAGTACATGTTTTTAATGTTGCCTGTCTTCTGTGCTGTTCCTATAAGTTTAATATTAAATACATTAAACTATTAAAAAAAGAAATAAAGTAACTTGTTTAATGACCTAGTAGGTGGTGGAATCAGTATTCAAACTCACAGCTGTCTAATTCTATTAACTGAAACCAGTTCCTAGTACAAGTTTAAGGTTCAGGTTGATCATCGTGGTCTTTGAGGTATCTGTGAATACAGAACTCTTAGATAATCTAGAACAGGATAAGATGAGCCTAAAACTTGGCAGAAAAATCAGGTCTGGAGATACAAATCTAAGAATTAGAAGCATAGTAAAGTTACAATAAGTAAACATGAAAACTCAATAAAGTCTTCTACTGCTGTGCACAGTGTTGACAATTTTAACTAGTTCTTATTTGGAAACGTATAAATTTCACATTAAGAACTATAGATTTCCAATTCCTCCTGAAAAACTGAAGCTCTATCAACACTGAATACTATATTCTGAAATCGTAACAATCTGCCGAAACTTTGGATAGACATAGATTCTCTAATCCACCCAAGTCCCGTCATTCCTTAATCTTCACCTCTTCTTTATTCATTACAGATTCTTTTTTTTCCTTTTATCCTCACCCGAGGATATTTTTTCCATTGATTTTCAGATAGAATGGAAGGGAGGGAGAAAGGTAGAGAGAGAGGGAGAGGGATAGAGAGAAACATCGATATGAGAGAAACACTTGCATTAGTGACCTCTGGCACGAGCCCCGACCCATGACCAGTGCCAGGGATCACACCTGCAACCCAGGGACACACCCCTGACAAGGAATCGAACCCATGACCATTCAGTAGCTGGACTGATGCTCTAACCACTGAAAACACTGACCAGGGCCATTAAGATTCTTTAATCCACCAGTGTCCCATCATTCCTTATTCTTCACCTCTTCTTCATTCATTTATGTTACTTACCTATCTGGACCCAATAAGTATTTGATTTACAACTCCTGATATGAAAGTAGGTCAAAGCCAAGGAATAGAAAAATGAGATCACCCAGGGAAAGTTCTCAGCATGATCAAGAGAAAAGGACTAAAGACAGAAACTTAGGGAATATTACCATTTAAAGGGTTGACATAAATCAATACATACATATATACATACATACAAAAAAAGGCAGACCACACAGAACAAAATTAAAATATGAAGAGAGAATCTTAGGAACCACTTGTAGAATTTCAAATGAAAGATCAAATGATTCTATTGATCATTTAAGGGAAGGCCAGAAAAAGGAGTCATTAAATGTGATAATATATCTTGGCAAGATAACTCTTATAGGTTTGACTGTGAAGAACAAAAAAGCGCCCTGCTGGCGTGGTTCAATGGTTGAGCGTTGACCTATGAACCAGGAGGTCACGGTTCGATTCCTAGTCAGGGCACATGCCCGCGTTGCGAGCTCAATCCCCAGTGTGGGGCATACAGGAGGCAGTTGATCAATGATTCTCTCTCATCATTGATGTTTCTATCTCTCTCTCCTTCTCCTTTCTTCTCTGAAATCAATAAAAATATATTTAAAAAAAAAACAAACAGAGAAGAGATAGCATGTAAATGAAGCAAATATCTATAAACCTTATATTCCAAAGGACAGGCACACAATTGAGGGTAAAAAAATGATTTAGTTTTTTACCCCATAGTTCATTTACCAAATATTTATTGAAGTTCTTATTAAAAAGACACTGAAGATTGCAAAGAACAGAAAGAAACCCTACCTTTAAATAACTTACAATCTCATAACAGAGCTAATAAGTACTGATATGGGAGAGAAATGCTAGGTACAATGAGAAGGACATATGCCATGAAGGATGATTTAAGTTCAGAGGAAGAGACTGAGGTGGAAAAGTTCCAGGGAGAAATACTTATTGAACTCTGCTTTTTAAAAGTACCTTGAAAGGTAGAATCTATGTGTGTTTTTTTAATGATGAAAATCATACTATACTATACATTGAATCTACAACTTCTATAACTAAAAGACAAACAAACAGCTGGAGGCAGCACCACTGAAATTGTTCTTTTCTATAAAACCAAGATAATAACTACTGTAAAGGCTTTTACTTGAGAATATCCTTGTAATGGTTGCAGCAATTCCTAATACACAGTAAGTTTCCATAAATGGCAGCAATAGCTATTTTAGAGTTAATGCTCTAATTAAAAATTTATCTCGCCCTAACCGGCTTGGCTCAGTGGATAGAGCGTCGGCCTGCGGACTGAAGAGTCCCAGGTTCGGTTCTGGTCAAGGGCATGTACCTTGGTTGCAAGCACATCCCCAGTAGGGGGTGTATAGGAGGCAACTGATCGATGTTTCTCTCTCATCGATGTTTCTAACTCTCTATCCCTCTCCCTTCCTCTCTGTAAAAAATTAATAAAATATATTTTTTTAAAAATTTATCTTCAAGTCAGGAAAGTACAATATTACAATTGTCAGATCCTCTTATGTCCCTACTACACTTTGGAAAATGGCAAATATCATTACCACATGCAATAATATATTGTAAAAGTATAATGCTGAGAAGCAAAACTGTGGTGATTGAGGACCTTTGATCTCTAAACTTAATTTGTTTTTAACATGACTTAAATGGGAAAGTGCACAGCTAAATGCATAATGAAGTGATTATACTTTGAAACTGTGTCTGGTACCCAGGTTACTGCTATAAAATAGAATAAATCAAATTTTCCTTTCCTATCAAGGCAGGAAAGCATAAAATTCTAAATATTTTTAAAAAAATGAGAATCACTGACACTTCAACTCCTTCATACTTCAGCTAAAATTGGTACAGCATGAGCAGTTTACTAAGATCTCTAGATCTTTTTTCACAAGGCAAAGAATCCACCTTAGACTTTTCTATACCTGCTTTCTATTTAACTTCACTCTATTTCCATCTTTTTAGAAGTCATTTGCTATTTCAATCCAAATAAAGGTGACATTCATCAAATTAAACAGAACTGAGTCCTGCAATGCACAGCTCTAGGAAACCCTGAAATTCATCTATTCAGGATAGAGAGTAGGCACTAAGATGCAGAATGATACAGAGGGTGGCAGTGACATACTGATTCATTCAGTCATTAATCCATCCAGCCATCAAACAAATATTTATTGCTTCTCTATTAGGAGACAGGCACTGTGCTAGGGGCAGGGAATAAAGTAGGTAACAAGACAAACAAGATCTCTGGTCTGTAGGGATTTACCACTTAACAAGGAGGCAAATGTTAAAACAAGCGTGACTCTAAATTGTGACAAGTCCTATGATGGAAGAGAAAAGAGAACAGTAAGAATGAAAAATTAGAAAGCAGAAAAGACCTGTCTAAAGAAATGACAATAAAAAAAAAAAAGAAATGACAATAAAGCAATGACCTGCACAAAAAGTTAAGTAGAAAAGCTTGTTTAAAGGATAAGGAAAAAGGTAAAAAAGGTAATGTGGCTAATGCACAATTGAAAGAGTGATAGAAGACAATGGAGAGAGGGAAGGAGCAGATCTCACAGGACCTTGTAAGCCATGTAAAGGTGTTTACAATTTATGTTGAGATTAATAGGAAGATACAAACAGCAAAGAATATGACAGTTTTTAAATGATCATCCCTCTAACTGCTATGTAGCAAATGAACTGAAAGAGGGAAGAGTGGAAACAGAAAGATCATTTAGGACAGTGGTTCTCAACCTGTGGGTTTCGACCCCTTTGGCGGTCGAACGACCCTTTCACAGGGGTCGCCTAAGACCATCCTGCATATCAGATATTTACATTACGATTCGTAACAGTAGCAACATTACAGTTATGAAGTAGCAACAAAAATAATCTTATGGTTGGGTCACAACATGAGGAACTGTATTTAAAGGGCCGGAAGGTTGAGAACCACTGCTCTATATAAAAAAGAAAGTAAGATACTGGTATGGTAGGCAGATTCTAAGGCTGTCCTCCCAAGTTACCCATCCACTGGTTATTCAAACACTAATCTAGGTACACCTGTGAGGACTTGGCAGATTGAATTAAAGTGCTGATTAGCTGATCGCCTTAAAATGGATGGATTATTCTGGATTATGAGGGTGGGCCCAGTGTAATCACAGGAGCCATTAAAAACAGAAGGGCAAAAGAGTCAGTAGGAGATGTAGCAGAAGGGGGATGTTAGAGAGATTCTAAGTGCAAAAAGAATTCAACTCACCTTTGCTGGTTCTAAAATGTATGGACACATGTGCAAATACGGAAGAGAAGCCTCTAAGCCAGTGGTTCTCAACCTTGGCTGCACATTACAATCACCTGGGAATCTTTTTAAAATCCTGATTTCTGGGCCTCATCCTCCGGAAATTGTTTCTTTGTTATGGGGTGAGGCCGCAACATTACTAACAAAGAAACAGAATTTCCGGAGGATGAGGCCCAGAAATTCAGGATTTTAAAAAGATTCCCAGGTGATTCTAATGTGTAGCTAAGGTTGAGAACCACTGATCTAAGCTAAGGAAGGCCCTTAGCTGGCAGCCAGAAAGGAAATGATAACCTACCTGTCTTATAACTGCAACAAATATACTGCATTCTGACAAAAACCTGAATGAGCTTGAAAGTGACTCTTCCTAGTCCCCACATAATCAGAGCCCAGCTGGCCACCTTGATTTCAGCCTTGTGAGACTCTACCAGCGGTTCTCAACCTGTGGGTCGCGACCCCTGAAAATACATCCTGCATATCAGATATTTACATTACAGTTCCTAACAGTAGCAAAATTACAATTATGAAGTAGCAACGAAAATAATTTTATGGTTGGGGGTCACCACAACATGAGGAACTGTATTAAAGGGTCGCGGCATTAGGAAGGTTGAGAACCACTGCGAGAAACCAGCTAACCCAACCTGGAATTCCGGTGTGCTAATAAAGTTGTATGGTTTTAAAATGCTAATTTTGTGATAATTTGTTATGGCAGCAATAGAAAACTAATATACTTGTAATGCCAGAAAGTAAGATCGCGTTCAAAGAATAATGAGGGCATATCAAAAGGACATAAAGCCAACTTAAGGGGCTCCCACTGGCTAATCTGTAAACCATTTGAGCATCACAATAGATGGATTATAACCCATACTTCCATAAATCCATACTGATAAAAAATGAAAGTTTGATTAAGAATGGGTTTTTATGTGGTCTCACAGTTTATTCCACAAAATACTAATTTATTAAATAGGAAAAGAAAACCTTTTTTCATTGGAAAAGTCAGATTATGTGCCATCTGAAAAGATTCAGTGATAGATCACTTCTATGATATGTCTCAAAAAACCTGAATCTAACAATAAAAAATAAACAAAATCCAAAATAACTAGCCTATAATCTTCAAAAATGTTGATATGACTGGTAAAACGTAAATGGCATCTGAAGACTAGATGGTAGTAATATGGCAATGCTAATTTCCTGTTCTTGACAGTTGTACAGTGACTTTGTAGGAGAATATCCTTGTTTGTAAGAAATATTTAAGTGTTCAGGGCTGGATGGGGTACTACATCTGCAACTTACTCTCAAATTGTTTAGGAAAATAAAGTTCTCTATACTATACGTGCAAGTTTTTTGTAAGTTTGATATAATTTCAAAATAAAAAAAAATTTAGATGTAAGAAAAGAGCTACACATTCTTAAAAACAAGAAAGAAAAAGAAAAACAAAACTAGACCAGGTCAATTTTAAAAAGATTCACAAAGAACTCCTAAAATTGGAAAACATGTTCAATAAAATTATTTACTGAATAATCAGGTAAAACAAATTAATAGAGCTAAAAAATGACACGTAAACAAAAAAGATAAAAAGAAATTACCCAGAAATAGCACAGAAAGATTAAGAAATGAAAATGATAAAAGAGTGATTAGGGAACACGAAGGACAGAATGCAAGTTCAAATATGTCTACCAAAAATTCCTAAAGAATAGAAAGAATAGGAAGAAGCACATTTTAAAGCATAATGGCTACAACTGTGTCCAGAATTGATTAAAACACAAATTCTCTCAAGAGGAAGCACAAGAAGTTCCAAAAATAAAGTTAAATGGAGATATACTGTCCTAAACAGAGAGAGGATCTTGAGTGGGTGGGCTAGAACAGTTTGAGGGGTAGGCAAACAATTAGGAATGTGGAATTTTAAAAGTTTGGGTTTTTTGGTTTGGGGTTTTTTCAAGAGGAGAGACAGACAGTAGAGGATGTTTACATAAAGATAAATGATTGTGAAAAAGCGAATGAGGAAACTACAATGACAAGGTCTCTGGGGCAGGCAGAACAGGATGAGATCCAGAGCAAAAGGACTAGTCTTTGCAAGCAGAACTGGAGAGAAGGAAAAGAGAATGGATACAAATTAAGTTGGGCTGCAAAACTGGGAAATAAAAAGATGAAGTTTTTTCTGGGAATAAGAGACAAAGACATCTAATATACTGCAGATGGGGAAGAGGAAGGAAGTTAAAAACAAACAAACAAACAAACAATCATGGCAAAAAAAGTAAAGAGGATTTCCTAGAGATGTGTATTAACATTGTCAAGCAATTTAAATGTCAGTCAAGGCTAATATCATGAATCAATTATATGAATTGGTACACAGTGTTAATTTTTTAAATCTAGAAACACTTAGCTCACATGAAATGTAAGTGGACAGAGTAATGAGGGAGAGTACTTCAACTAGGAAGAGATGAGATACACCTAAATTAATACCAATCAGAAACCTAGATGAGAAACATCATGCAATGCATCACATGTTGATTTTTTGTTTCTTTAGTTTAAGGAAATGAAAAGGAAGGTTTAGTAGGGGGGAAAAAAGCCAATTAAAATGAAGAACATAATCTTATTGGATGTGGCAGCTACTAAAACAATTTACCATTCTTCATTAAAGGTTTTCTATAATTTAATAAAAACAAAAGTAATGACATTAAATTTTAGAAAATGAAGACAAGAAAAAAACTACTCTGAAACCCATAATTTTAACACAACCACTATGATAATTTTACTTAACGTTTTATTCTGCAATTATTCATTTATATTTCTGACTCTTCCAACAATAATCTGAACCCTATGAAAACAAGAATCATATAGTAAGAAACTGACAGTCCTTTGTCACGTATTTATTACTTTATACATAATACATATACAATTTGTTGTTCTGGGTTTGGTGTATGAGTTCCTCAGTAAGCATCCTAAATATCACTTGATAATCAAGTCCAGGTGTTTACAAGAAAGATATGAATGTAATTTTTACATCTCCAGTATTTCTAATTTTTTGCTATGATAAATACCCCTACAAGTCTAGCCTTTTCATATGCTCCTTAGGACAAAAGTCACTTCTATTTAGTCCTTTCAGATCTCTTCCCAAGAAGCACTTCATTTTAATAGTACATGCTTTAGAATTCTTTCCTTGTTTTTTGGTATTTTTAAAATATATATTTTTATTTATTTCAGAAAGAAAGGGAGAGAGAGAGAGAAACATCAATGATGAGAGAGAATCACTGATTGGCTGCCTCCTGCATTCCCCCACCCCCCACTGGGGATGAGCTCACAACCCGGGCCTTTGACTGGAATCAAACCTGGTAGTCCGCAGGCTGAGGCTCTATCCACTGAGCCAAACCAGATAGTGCTGTTTTGGGTATTTTAAAATTTTCCTATAACATGTTCAGAAAAGAACTTTTTCTCCCCCCTTTTTTCTTTGGCACTCTATGAGCCATTTCAATCTAAGATCTCTCATCTTTGTAAAAGTAGTTTACCTCCATTATTTCTTCAAATTATTTCCCCCGTCTATTTCTCTCTCTCTCTTCCTTTCTGGGGCTCCTGTTTCCTGGGTTTTACTACTGTCCTCCATATAATATAGCTTTTATTTTGTATATGTGTGTGTGTCCTCTCCTCCTTCCTAGGGATTTCCTTAATCTGACCTACCCATTATACTATTTTGATCCTTGGCTATATCTGTTGTGTTATTTATCCCATGTGCTGTGTTCTTTACTATGACTATTATAGTTTTCCATACCCAAAGTTTCTAGTTGTTTCTTTTTAATATTTTCTGTTTCAAATTATTATCTTCTCTCATGTCTTTTATATGTTTATCACGCTAACGTGTTCTCTCTCTATAGGTCCATAAGGACTGATCTGGGTAGAAAATTAGATTTCCTATTATTGCCAACATGGTCTCCTAAATCTTGACATACCCAGAAACAATTTTCAGTAAAAGCTTCCTAATACACCTTCTGAATGAAAACATTACTTGCTCCTAATATTGTTAATATAATGGAGAAAAGTCTAAGAAGCATAATTTCAAATACATGGCTGTTATATAAATACTAGAGGCCCAGTAAACAAAATTCGTGCACTCGGGGGAGGGGTCCCCTCAGCCTGGCCTGTGCCCTCTTGCAGTCCCGGAGCCCTCGGGGGATGTCTGACTGATGGCTTAGGCCTGCGGGGAGGGGGCCTAAGCTGTCAGTTGGTCATCCTTAGCACTGCTATGGAGGCAGGAGAGGCTCCCGCCACTGCTGCTGCACTCGCCAGCTGTGAGCCTGGCTTCTGGCTGAGTGGCGCTTCCCCTGTGGGAGCACACTGACCACCAGGAGAAGCTCCTGCGTTGAGCATCTGCCCCCTGGTGGTCAGTGCACATCATAGTGACCAGTCGTTCCACCATCAGGCCAAAACCAGTTCTCTGACATCCCCCGAGGGATTTTGGATTGCAAGAGGGCGCAGACCAGGCCGAGGGACCCCACTGATGCATGATCAGGGCCAGGGAGGGGCCGTGGGAGGTTGGCCAGCTGGAGAGGGGCCGTGGGAGGGTTCTAGGGTGTGTCCAGCCCCTCTCGCTCAGTCCCGATCGGCCTGACCCCAGCAGCACGCTAATCTACCGGTCAGAGTGTCTGCCCCCTGGTTGTCAGTGTATGTCACAGCTACTGGTTGACCAGTCGACTGCCTGCCCTGTTGGTCAGTGCAAGTCATAGCAACTGGTCGACTGGTTGACTGCCCCCTGGTAGTCAAGTGCACGTCATAGTGAGTGGTTGAGCGGCCTTAGCATATCATTAGCATATTAAGCTTTGGTTGGTTGAAAGGCCGACTGGCCAACCAGATACTTAGCATATTAGGTTTTTATTATATAGGACTAGAGTAGCGGTTCTCAACCTGTGGGTCGAGATCCCTTGGGGGGTCAAATGACCCTTTCACAGGGGTCGCCTAAGACCATTGGAAAACGCATATATAATTACAAATTGGTTTTGTGATTAATCACTATTTTTTAATTATGTTCAACTTGTAACAATGAAATTGGGGGTCACCATAATATGAGGAACTGTATTAAAGGGTCGCGACATTAGGAAGGTTGAGAACCACTGGACTAGAGGCTCAATGCACAAAATTCACGCAAGGGGCTCAGCCCTCACAGCCATGGCAGGTGCCTAGGCCCTTGCAGTCCTAGCTTCATCCAGAAGGTCGTCCGGAATGTCGTCTGGCTGTCCAGTTTAATTAGCATATTATGTTTTATTATTATAGATATGATTCCATCCAGAAATCTTGAAATAAAATGACCCTGAGTATGAAACTAGTATTAACCATCTAGAGAAACAGTTCACCATAATACATGGTCTATAACTTCATAATCAAGGTGATTGGGACATAATTTCTATGAATACATGACTAGAAATTAATGTGAAAGGAAGCTGAAAAACAACTGTATTGTAAAGAAGGAAAAGAATCTTATCAAGAAGGTGATAATCTTTAAACATGACTTAATTAACTGTCCTTACTCTGGTGTCAGATTCACTAAGCAAGCAATTTCCCAATTATAATTCGTTTTCCCAAGATTACTTAAGAATAAGGCAAGCAACATTTGTCATTATAGACAGTTATATTTTTAGCATAAACAGCTAAATGACATACTTCCCTATCATCATTTCTGAGGTACTGGCTTGAGTAAGCCCACTTGCCAACTCTAGGTATATTGGACAAAACCAAAAGAAGCTAATCTATATATATGTGTGT
>NW_005871180.1:2348847-2355886 GCF_000147115.1 Myotis lucifugus
CATAGGTAGCATGCGGCAGACGCGCGAAACATGGAGGGCATCGGTCACAGTGAGAGGGTGGAGCAGGTGAGCGGGGGTGCCAGACCAAGGTGGTGTGCCGGTCGCTGTCATTGGGGGGCAAGCCTCTGGTGGTTACTGAAAATTCTTTGCTCCCACATGCCACGGTCCCAACAGGCACTCGCACCTGCTGCCGGCGCTGGCCCTGCTTGCACCCGCTGCTGGCGCTTGGTGCCTGCTCCTGAGGGGCGATTGGGGCCAGCAGCCACCTCTTGCACCCACTGCCAGCGCCAGCCCCACTCGAGCCCGCAGCTACCACTGGAGCCGCTGCTCGCACCCGTTGCCGGCACCTGGTACCGGTCCCGATCGCTCAGCGCCATCAGCAGGTGCAAGTGGCAGCTGCCAAGCCCAATCGCCCCTGAGGGCTTCTCCACCTCCTCCTGCTCCTGAGGGGTGATCGGGGCAGCAAACAGACAGAGGATGGGGGCGGGGGGAAGACCATGGTGGGAGGGGCCAGGCAGGGGTGAGGAGGATGGGCCGAGACCTGCTCCTGTGCCCACCACAGCCTCGTGTCCCACAGTTCCCTTCAAGGTGCACGAATTCATGCACTGGTCCCCTAGTATTGTATAATGACCCGTGAAAGAAATAAGGATCTGAACCAACCCATAGCCATGAGAAAGATGAATTTAAAAATAATAAAGAAATTAGATATAAAAGTCATGTTAGGAAGCTTCCAATTAATTAGAGAAAAAGACTTAGAAAGTACCACCTTGTTGAAACATTCAATTAGGAGTAAGCAGAGAATAGGATGAGACAGACACACATACTCTTACCAAAGAATATAAGAGGAGAGGCAATAACATTTTAAGAGACTGTGAGGTTACAAAAGAAAATAATTGTAGCTCAGAAGCACAATCTTTACATATATTAGCATAGGTGCTATTCTATGTAATGATTAACCCTTTGCGGTCCAATGTTATTTTTGGAATTCAAACAGTCTGGTCCAAATTAATTGACGGGATTGAATGTTGAACTTTTTAATGTTCTTATTGCTTGACGTTGGACCTGCTCCTAGCGCCTGGTCTGTCGAGTCAGCCTCGAGGTTGGACCGAAAAGGGTTAAAAGATTAGTCTGAAGTATACTAAAAGAAAAACACTTTTATAAATACATTTGTTACTGTATTAAAAGCAATAATCACCTCTTTTGTGGGGAAACACGTTTTAAATTCCTACTAATATAAACATTAATCCAAAATTATGAAGATTTAAAAAATATTTTTTAATTGCCCTGACTGGTATGGTTCAGTGTGTAGAGCATCAGCCTGTGCACCAGAGGGTTGTGAGCTTGATTCCCTGGTCAAGGGCATGTACCTGGGTTGCAGGTTCGATCTCTGAACCAGGTCAGATCAAGTACGGGAGGCAACTGATTGATGTGTCTCTCTCACATCGATGTTTCTCTCTCTCTCCTCCTCCTCCTCCTCCCTTCCATTCTCTCTAGAAATCAATGGAAAAAAATATCCTCAACTCTTTTTTAGAGAGAGAGGAATAGAGAGGAAAATATCAATGTGAGAGCAAAACATTGATTGGCTGCCTCCTGCATACCTGCCCCATCAGGAATTGAGCACACAATCCAGGCATGTGCCCTGACTGGTAATCAAAGGGATGACGCCCAACCAACTGAGCCACATTGGCCAGGCAGAATTTTTTTCACACTGAATGTTTTCACAGCTATCCCATCTTCCTTTACATTGACTTTTTCTATTTGTTCACTTGATTGCTTCCCATCTGTCCAGATTTTTGGTCCATCAAATATTACTCTCTTGCATCTTAATCCATTATCCTTCCTTTCCACCTGTTAAGACTTTTCTATCTGAAAATAAAATAAACCTGAGCCAACCTCTTTTTCTCTATCAACATTTCTAAGCCATGACCAATCTCAGACCTTCAGTTATTTACCCCTATATAGGGACTACTTTCAATTTTATTTCATGTCCAAACTCTAATCTCATCTATTCATTTACATGCTAAATATCCCTACTTAAACATCTTGCTAGTAAATGGATACCCATCCTCTCTCAGCCACTGCCGTTCAATTCATTAACAATTACTACCAGTTCTTGGGTAATATACATACCATCAGTCTGACTTCCAGTATCCTTACTTGGGCCCTTTATATTTGACTAGATCAGCGATTTTCAACCACTGTGCCATAAGAACTTTTAAACAGGCAATACCTGAGTATTTATTCAGGGGCACTGACCTCTTTTCTCTTAGATTATCAAAGGAAAAAAATGACAATAGCCAACACAACAATAGCTGTCCAGTGTGAATGAATCAAAAGTGTAACTATATTTTTGTCAGATCGCCAAAAAATATATTTTTGGTGTGCCACAGAATTTTAGTAATTAGTTTATGTGTGCTGTGATGTGAAAAAGATTGAAAATTGTTGGGCTAGATTGTACAAAAATCAAACTGGTTCCTCTGCTCAAACATTAGCTCCTTTCAATCTCATATGCTCTACAACCAGATAAACCTGGGTTTTATCTTTTATCTCAGCTTGAACACTAACAACTTTCAACTCCTTGGCCAATTATCTAGGCTGTTATTTCTCATATATTTCATATAAAATATCAATGTCACCATCACTTCACAAAGCCTGTGCCACTGCTGGTGCTATCTGTATTCCTGGGATTGGGCATCTAGCCTAGATCCCTATCTCCAACTAGCTAAATTTTTCACATTCTTTAAGCATCAGGTAAAATATGACATTTTCTGGACATCTTGTTCCCTCAGTTGAAAGTAATTTTCCCTAACTTTAAACTCTTATTGTACTGCAGATCATCAGAGAAGTTCTAACTATGTACATTGAAATTTTTATTTATATACACATTGCTCTTCCTTTTAGCTTTTATGTCTCCTAAAGGTAGGATCCATGTGCAATATAGTATACTTATTTCCCCCAAGCAACTAACCAGGATCTCAGATACCGAAAGAACTTAATATATACTTGTCAAGTAAAAAACAGCTAAGACACTCTTGAGAAGTTCCATATTGCAGATACTCATATCATGCAAGGTGAGTCTTATTAATATGTGATACTGGGGTTTTTAGAGGAAAGAAAGGGTTAAGATTAGTGGATTCAGAATACTTAATGTGGATTTTTTCAATAGATGGAGTTACACATATGTTGATATATATGCGACTTGATATGTATGCTATTTTGTTGTATTGACAGCAAGTTTCAAAACATCATATGTCAAATTTGCTGAAGATGTTACATCATAGATAATTTTATGCTTAAAAATGTCGAATTTCGTGTCAAAAAAAAGCATTTGCGGGAAGTTTTAATTCATTGCTTTATTTTGAAGAAAAGTGCTGCTGAAAGTTATCCTATACTTCAGAAAGCTTATGGTGAACATGCTCCATCTCAAGATACTTGTGATGATTTCGATGTGCAAGACAAAGAATGTCCAGGTCAATCGAAAAAGTTTGAAGACCATTACAAGCATTATTGGATGAAGATGCGTGTCAAACTCAGAAACAACTTGCAGAAAGATTAAACGTTGCTCAGCAAACAATTTCCGATCATTTACAAGCAATGGGAAAGATTTTAAAGGAAGGAAAATGGGTGCCACATCAACTGAACGAAAGACAAATGGAAAACCAAAAAGTCATCAGTAAAATGTTGCTTCAACGGCACGAAAGAAAGTCTTTTTTGCATCGAATTGTGACTGGGATTGAAAAGTGGATTTATTTTGAGAATCCAAATGCACAAAATCATGGGTTGATCCAGGTCAACCATCAACATCGACTGCAAGGCCAAATCGCTTCGGAAAGAAGACAATGCTCTGCGTTTGGTGGGATCAGGAAGGTGTGGTGTATTATGAGCTTCTAAAACCAGGTGAAACTGTTAATACTGACCACTACTGACAACAAATAATCAATTTGAACCAAGCTTTGATCATGAAACAATCAGAATGGGCCAGAAGACACAGCAAAGTAATTTTGCTTCATGATGACGCACCATCACACACTTCAAAACCAGTTAAAGACACATTAAGAGATCTTGCCTGGGAAGTATTAACCCACCCGCTGTATTCATCAGACCTTGCTCCTTAGATTACCACTTGTTCTGATCGATGGCACACGCACTTTCTGAGCAGCACTTCAAAACGTACGAAGAAGTAGAAAATTGGGTCTCTGAATGGTTTGCCTCAAAATAAGAAAAGTCCTATTGAGATGGTATCCACAAATTACCTGAAAGATGGGGAAAATGTGTAGCTAGCGATGGACATTACTTTGAATAAAGCACTTCTGAAATTATTGGGTTTTCTTTGATTACAAAATCTGCCATTATTAACCAGTACATCTAGTACACATGCTCACTCTCAACTGATCTGGAAGTACTTCAGAGATACATTACATAATTAAAGAATTATTATAAATCATAGGATGTGGTCTCAGCTTCTTTCCCTCAGTAAGAAAGAAGAGTCACAGATTTAGAAAATGTCTTGAAAATCAAAACCTAGGTATCTAGACCCTTACGGGTTAAGTAGTTTTAGGAATCCTAAAACCCATCCCACCACATCTTAAGCAATATGACAAATCCAATCAAGTACAACAGGTAAGAACATGATACCATAGTTCATCCCACCAACCATTCAAGATTATGGAGAGTTCCTTTCAGTTATCATTTTTGTGACTACAGACCTAATAGTGCTTTATACAGAAAAGTTTCCAAACTACCTTAGGATTAACTTAACACTATTACTTTTAGAATCAGGTCTGAGTTAGGTACATACCTATGAATTTAAGTTCCTGCTTTGGTAGTATAAAATTGGCATCTCTCTGTCTAAAGAAAAGACTTATTTGAATTCTGTGTTTTTAATAACCAGTCCCTAAAAACACCCATTATAGACAAGTTGAGGAATTTAAGTCATATAGGAGGGAAAAAATCAGTAGGGTTACATTAAAAAAAAAATAAGCTATGGAAATTTTAAGTAATTATAAATTTATATGTTTTTACTAACATAAAAAGGCAGCACTCTAAACAAATTATTAATGGCATTACTAATTCCTTCACTCAAAAGGAACTTTTCAGGTTCTGTCTCTCTTGCAGTTTCAATGAGAAGCTTATAAATTCATTTTACTTTGTAGTGGTTAACATGCATAATGAAAATAACTTTTTCTCCCAGTGGCTGACTCACCACCCAAATGTTAATATCCTTCTGTGTTTATCACTTAAGAGTCTTTGAAGCCTATCTTCTAGAAACATACTGATTTAAGAGACAAAGTAGCCTGGATGCTTTGAAATGTAAAAGGTCTTACTGTCTTAACTATATAGCACATATATGCTAAGGCTGTATAGTATTAGTCCTTCTTACATAGGAACAAACAGTGGAACCAACAGTAGCATTTGTTGTATCCTGGGATGTAACAATTTATTGTATAGAAGTAAAGAACACACCAACTAATCAGGTAAGAAGAATAAAAAAAGACTACTGTGATTATAAAGAAATTAGATCTATGTCAATGGCTCACAATCAATCACTGTTCACAGCTGACAACTCCACCTCATCAGTAATATCTCATTATACATAGTGAAACTCAAAAGATTAACAGACTATGGAATTGTTTTGCCTGAACTAACCTCTGTTCTTAGATCCCTACCTTCTTAATGCTTCCCTGAAATAAAAATGGGAAACGTGAATAACAAAAACCTAGTTTCCTATAAAATATTCCAACAAACCTGAGTAGGATACCATTCTTATGGGACAATGTTCATCCTAAGATCAATTAGCATTCATATATATTCTCAATCCTATAGCAGATATCTATGAGTAATTTATTGGCATTACTTTACCTCTTCCATCCAATGATATCTACTTATATAAAAACCCTGGGTGGTGTAACATCATGACTGGTCTGGAGACCAAGCGGAAGGGAGTCAGTCCTGTAGGGGTTGTCTTGGAAACAGCTGCACCCTCCCCCAAGCTGTTTCCTGGAGCTGTTTCCAGTGTGGGCGGGGTTTGAGGCAGGAACCCGCCCTTGGAGTGTGGAGGCATATCTTTATAAAGTGTGCCGCGCCAGCACGGCCAAGGGTGAACCTGAGTGGGGGCGGCTGAAAGGCTTAGAAAAGACAGACAAGAGAATAAAAGCCGGGTCTTGGTGGGATGCTGCTTCTCTGAGAGACAGCGACCACGCCCACAGCCAAGTCTTTATTTTATAGCAGATGCCACCAGGCCAAGTAAGGGCGTGAGCAAGATGTTTACAACATTCTCCTGGGTTTCAATCCTACTCAACTACATGCACCTGAACTCTATCAAGCCTACATCACTCAGGCACGTGGGGCCACGTGTTTGGACCATAGGTTCAAGCTTACAACTATAGCTGTTGGCTATAATTGTGCTGGGAGGGCCCTGCCCTCCAAGCTGGGACTTGCACGTGGCAATGAGAGGACTGTGCCCTCTCACCAGTCCAAGGCTTGAACCTGTCCAAAACACTGTAGCGGCTCCCTACAATAAAGTTTTAATCTACTTATATAAAAACCCTGGGTGTAACATCACGGCCAGAAGCGCATCCTACCGGAAGGAAGTCAGTCCTGCAGCAGTCGTCTTGGAAATGGCTGCGCCCTCCCCCAGCTGTTTCCTGGAGGGTGAGGTTTCAGGCAGGAACCCGCCCTCGGAGCGGAGCATGGAAGTGAAATGATTTGTAATGGATCTATTATTGAAGCTAACTTTGGAAATACTGTACCTATAGATCAGTGGTTCTCAACCTTGGCTGCACATTAGAATCACCTGGGAATCTTTTTAAAATCCTGATTTCTGGGCCTCATCCTCCGGAAATTCTGTTTCTTTGTTACGAATGTTGTGGCCCCACCCCATAACAAAGAAACAATTTCCGGAGGATGAGGTCCAGGAATCAGGATTTTTAAAAGATTCCCAGGTGATTCTAATGTGCAGCCAAGGTTGAGAACCACTGTTATAGAGAAATTTTTTTGCGAATATTCGATTGAATTTTTTTCGAGAGCAAAGCATAGCGGT
>NW_005871180.1:2355986-2388921 GCF_000147115.1 Myotis lucifugus
ATGCCCTTGACCGGAATTGAACCTGGGACCCTTCAGTCCGCAGGCCGGACGCTCTATCCACTGAGCCTAACCGGCCAGGGCAATTAATTCCCTTTTAATATGCACGAATTTCATGCACCGGGCTACTAGTAATAAATAAAAAGAAATGAGAGGAGATGAACAAACATTTTCCAAAGATGACATTCAGATGGCCAACAAATAAATGAAAAGATGCTCAACATCACTAGTTATCAGGGAAATAAATGCTATCAACATCACAATGAGATAATCATCCCAAATCTGTTAGAATGACTATTAAGAAAAAGAGAAGGGCCTGGCCGTTGTGGCTCTGAGGTTGAGTGTTGATTCATGAACCAGAAGGTAACAGTTCTATTCTGGTTCAGGGCACATGCCCGGGTTGCAGGTTCGATCGCCAGTAGGGGGCATGCAGGAGGCAGCCAACTGATGCTTCTCTCTCACTGTTGATGTTTCTATTTCTCTCTCTCTCTCCTTTCCTCTCTTTGAAACCAATTTTTAATAAGAAAGAAAAAGGGAAGGAATAATGTGTTGGTGAGAAATATTGTGAGATGGTTCATTATAGTGTACCTGGAGAAAGGGAACACTTGCGTACTGTTGGTGGAAATATAAGTTGGTGCAATCATTATGAAAACCAGAGTAATCCAGAAGATTGTCTATCTGTATATATAAAAGCCTAAGCAATCGAATGACCCAACAACCGGTCGCTATGATGCGCACTGACCACCAGGGGGCAGATACTCAATGCAGGAGCAGCCCCCTGCTGGGCAGTGTGCTCCCATAGCCAGCCTCCTGCAGCCGGCCAACCTCCTGCGGCCTCTCCCCCCAGCCGACCCTGATCGGGACTGGGAGAGACGGCCCCTATCAGCCCTGATCACTGGCCTGGCTAAGGGACCCCACCCGTGCACTAATTCCTGCATCGGGCCTCTAGTTTAATGTATATGAGAGGATTTCTATAGGTCACACACAAATACTATGCCATTTTATATAAGGGACTTGAACATCCACAGATTGTGGTATCCTAGGAGGTGTCCTGGAACCAATCCCCTGTGTATACGAAGGGATGATTGTATATCCACCCCATATTCACTGCTGCATTACTTACAACAGCCAAGACATGGGAACAACCTAAATGTCCATTCATGGTTAAATGGATAAAGAAAATATACACAAGTGTGCACACAAACACTAAAATATTATTCAGCCATAAAAAAGAACTAAATCTTCCCATTTGTGATAACATGGATGAACTTTGAGGGCTAAATGCTAAGTAAGATAAGTCAGAAAGAAAAAAATAAATGTTATATGCTCTCACTTATATGTTGAATCTTTAAAAAAAAAAGAATTCATAGATATAGAGAACAGATGTAGTTGAATTGGGGAGAGAGTTGGGGGGAGGGCGAAATGGATAAAGGAGGTCAAAAGGTACAAACTTCTAGTTATAAAAAATGTAAGAAAAATAATAAGTCCATTACTTATTTTGTTTCTCTATATGATGTGATTAATACTACACAAGTATCTAACTACACTATTAGAAAGTTCTCTCAAACATAATCTTGTAAAACCGAAAAAATTTTTAAGACCTGTGTTCATTATATTAATCCCATGACATTAATTTTATTTACCAAAAAAGAGAAGCATGACAAATGTCCCATTAAATTAATACACCCCAATACTTAGTTAATAAAGGCAAAGATTTATGTGGTAGTTCATTCACAACAGCTCCCTATATCTACTTTCTTTTTACCCCAAGTATACTCTTTTCAAACTTTCAGCATGCCTCCAAATTCTAATATTCCAAAATTAAAGACCAAGTGTAAATTTACCTATGCAAATCGAAAAAAAAAATGTTAAATCTCTTCCTTTTTTATACTTCCCTATCAAAGAATGGGTAATATGTTTAGTTTATTCTCAAGAATGCTTCCATCCCTTTTCTGCTAAATACCTAATGTTCAAGAGTTCCTTTTTATCCGGAATATTCATTATCTAAGACTCTTCAGTTCCAGGTTACATAGGAAAGCAAGAGCTATAAATAAATGTAGGCATTAATAAAATAACACTTATAAAACCATGTTCCAACCACCCCCACCTTCAAATCAACGTGAGTATTTATGCCTGTTTATCATGCCATTATTGTCTTACTGGCCATAGATTTGTAAACACCTGACATATAATGCAAATTGACTGTAAATTAAACTACATTAGAAAAATGTGCAAGATTTCATTAAGTTAATGAAAACATATTGGAAAAATGCTTAGAATCATATAAACAGTTTTGAACAAATGAGTTGTGTCAGTTGAAAACTGAAAAAGAAAATCAATAAAGATGACACTAGATTAACGAAAAGTTTTTTTGAACATAAAAGAATTACAGAAGGTTATTGAAAACTAAACTCAAATATTTTTGCAAAAATGACTTTCATTATAATTACAATGCAAAAGTGAACACTGATAGCAGCATTTGCCTTATGTCCTGATTTCAGAACCCAAACCTACAGAAGATGCAATTCCCTTTAGAAAACCTGGTTCCAAACTAGACATAATTTAAAAAGCTATCTTCCTTCATTCATTATATGGAATATAGGGTTAAATTATTAAAAATATTCCTTACATTAACTTAAAATCCTAAAAATAACTTTTTCTTTTCAAGATGTGAAAGAAGCAGTAAATTCCTTATGCAGGTACTGATTACTAACTGTGCTGGCAAGAGAGAACTCAAAAGAACTACAAAACCTGTTTGTAAAAATAGAAAAGACAAGACTTTCATAAAGTTAGAACAACACTATTACATTCTGCCTCACAAAGAGACAATAAAAGCCAAACTGATGAACTACATTGACCTATTATCCTACTATAGGCAGTCTACAAAAAGTTTTCACTAAGGTGCTGAACAATTGACTCACTGCAGAGCCAGATTTCATCTCATCAATAGAACATGCAAGCTTTCAATTGAAATTCTCTGTAAAAGGCAACCTTAGTGATAAATGAACCACCAGAGAAGATTCTAATACAACTTACCATTGTGTATTGCATTCAGCAACTCTGAGAAAGCTTTTAAGTAAGGAAAAAAGGACTTCAGGTTAAGATCATTCTCAAACACACAAAAGAAATACATAGGCATAGACTGAATTGGTGTAATAAAATCTAGGTAAGTCTATCATGTATCGTTTGAATCATTAAAACTGCAAGCTCATTTTTTACATGGCATAAAGTTCTAAATATTAGATTTGTCAATATATTACCTACTAAATTTAAATGTTAGATATATTATCACATTTCCTTAGTAAAAAAATACATATGCAAAATTACTTTTATTTTATTTTGTTTTGCAAAATCACTTCTAAAAAGATACTTAGTAGTATGTAATGTTTTTCTTGTAAAAAGTGAGTACCTAGATGCAATTCTATATAGGTAAATCCACCTTTGGTCACACTTAACAATATTTATTATTAAAAAAAAAACTCATTTTATCATCTAACCTGATCAAACATGCTCATATCTTGGAATTCAGTGTAATAGTCTCAACAAATATAGCAGTCTAAGCAAGAAAGCTAACAATTGCCAATATACAAATATTGAAAAATATATTAACATCAAGATTGGTGACAGAAGTCACAATTCTGCAATGGAAACACCATATTGAAGGGCAAAACAGTAATTAAAATTTGTTCACAATTTGACTGTAATATGGATACTGAACACTGGACAAAGCAGCAATTAAGATCTTTGTATGAGAAAGAAATCTATTCAATTAAGAACAAATTGCATTTTGAAAATTAAAATTTAGAGGTTAATACACTAGAAAAAGCACTAGAGTAGGAGTCAAAAAGCCTGGGCTACCAACCCAGTTCGACAACTTACTAGTTGTTGGACAAGCTCCATCATGCCGATACTGCATGGAAATTTCTGTTGGGAGGGAGGGAGAAAGGAAATCAGCAAAGAAGTTGCCAGTGATTCAAGAGTAGAAAAAGAAACAGGCCAGAAAAAAAGGAAAACATTCACCTAAAAGTCTAGCTGAGAAAGGCAAACAGAACTATGGGAACAGAAATTATAAGCTAGTAATTGGGACATGAGGGAATATGTGTGTGCGTGGGTGGGCAAAGAATGAGGAAAAGACATAAAGGCTTACAAATGAATCTGCATAACAACTGTCTAAGTATAAATGGATTCACTACTAAAAGAAAGTGTAGTTATGCAATGTAATAAACTAATGTGTTTTATATAATTCACTAGATGTGAAGTTTATCAAAAACATTTAAATGCTGTGGTCAATTAGAAATTACAATTTAAGTATGAAAATTATTTAGTTTATATACGATCAGAAACCCATTATGATTTATAGAACAGTATAAAACTCATTAAACTACATTCTTGTAACCTTTCATTTTTTGATGACACTAATGAATGAGTAAGCCATTACTCTTATTCCTTTACTCCACCCAAATGAGAAGCAGACGTTGACATGAGGCAATAAAACACTGTTAAAACCAAAGCTGCTGAGAAAACGGGAAGTAATTTCTACATGACATTGGAAAGGCAAAAACAGTTGATAAAACCAGGACTAAGGTTGTGACTCACAAACCCTGCTAATCCTGGAAACAGCTGGTATTCCACTGTGGCTAACACTGTCGGCCAAATTCTTTTAAAGGAGGGATATCTAGAAATTCTCTGGATATTACAAAACCAAAAACATGACCTCTAGAAACCATGTGTACAACAGAACCTTTCAGGCAACCATCACTCACATGTCTACCCACATATATAACTCAGAGGTCGAGCCTAATCTTGGGCACACTCTGAATAACTTGAAATAAGACAAAGCAAGATAGAGCAAGCCAGCACTCACTTTCAATGACTGTAATATTAAAAGAACTTTATATTCGATGCTATTTTTTTTTTAAATCAAACATTTAGCCCAGTTTAGTGTAAGTCCTATCCAGGGAACACTCAAAAATGAGACCTAGCAAGAGAATTTGACACTTCAATGCTTCATTAACAAATCCAATACAAGTGAGATTTAAAAGGGGAGTGAAGGCTACAGAAGAGACTGACATGGTACATTACAGAGAAATAGTAACTGGAATGGTACTGGAAAATAATCAAAGGACACTCAGAATAACCAAAGAACTTTCTCAATTGGGGGAGGGGGGGGGAATGAAATATGGCTATTCTGGCCTTAGATCTAGTACTTTTGTAGAAAGGCAGGTTATAGGCCCAAATTTTCAACTCACCGAAGACCAAAACAAAATCAGGGAATTTTCCAAGAAAGCAAAGGCCAAGGTATATCCTGGTTTTAGTAGCATCCAATTTCCTATATGGTTTTCATTTATGACCCAATATAATCAAAGTATATGAAATCATGAACCTGAGTCATTAAGATAGGTTTGAATTATTCTCAATCATTAATCCACTTCTTGGTCTACTATACTGTATTAGTAACTCTACTCTTGTGAGTTTACTGAACTAATTTTGTATTTTTGTTTGTTTACAGAATCAGCCTATTCCTAATTAAAATATTTTACCAGGGAACGACTTCTCAGTTTCATTTTATAACCTAGGTAGATATGACATAAATAGGGACATATTTAACAAGAACCCTTTCATAGTTATATGGGCTCAAGTTAAACTTTCTTAACCTTCATACTTCAGTGTAAGTCAGAACAAACTTCTCTAGAAGTGATGTTTGCATTAATAACTTATCTCTGTGAAATCTTTAAGATTTTAACACAACCAAGAGTGCCTTTCCAGAATCTTTTTTTTGTAGCATTTATCACCACTAGAGAATTCCATCACTGAAATAGATTTCAAGTATCTTAACTTAGAAAGGTATGACATTATATTAAAGAACTAGAGACAACTAAGATTTTTTAAAAACAGGAAACCGTATACGTTGAAAGACAGTAGCCAAAAGAAAAAACTTTCATGTTAAACCATCAACTCCTTATCATTTAATGAATACCAGATTTTCCTCAGAGAAAATAACAACATGTTGCTTTTTGTGAAGAAAAAATTGTTAACTTTATTTGAGGGTGAGTACACAATGGAGTATATAGATATTGTATAATAAAACTGTACACCTAAAATTTATATAATGTTATTAACCGATGTTACCTCAATAAACGTTAGCTTTCACATTAGAAAATCATAAACTCTCATAATGTTGTTGAGATAAATAAGAAAAAGGAAAAAGACAAACACAACATGTCAACTCTTTCAAATGCTGTAGTAATTTTATTATTTTACTATTTTATTTTTTCAAATGCTGTAGTAATTTTCAATGTCTCAAAAGATTTAGTGCCTACTTGCTAGGATCTCAAAAGAATATTTGTAGGAAAGAAATCAAGCAAAAGCTTAAGATAGTTTATAAACCAAAACTTACAACCTTTAGTTATCTCTTAAAACACCACACTAATTTTCCATTTTGTGTAAGTCACTGTAAAATGGTAGTCATTTACCAGGATGTGCTTTAATTTATTATAACACAAATCTTACAGTTCAAAACCCCTGATCAGATAAGGAATTTACAGATGTTGTCTGGGTTTCTATTCTGATTGGATCTGGGGTTCCTAGAATAAACATCTTGCTGTGTACATTCTATTATAATTTGAACATGTCTTAAGAGAATCACATTATAAGGATCTAATTTCTACTTCTGCTTTATATTCCAGTTGTGGTAAAACAGGAGAAATAACGACAACAGCAGCAGCAGTAGTAACTGTTCTGCCTATTTACAAGGCAGTTCCAAGTATCAAATGAGGTAGTAAAGAGTTCTTTAGAGACTGTTGGGTGCTCTAAAATATAAGATACCAGTGGTGTCCCTCGGCCTGGCCTGCGGGGATCGGGCAAAACCAGCTCTCTGATATCCCCCGAGGGGTCCTGGATTGCGAGAGGGCGCAGGCCAGGCTGAGGGATCCCACGGGTGCACAATCGGGGCCAGAGAGGGACCGCGGGAGGGTTCCAGGGCATGCTCGGCCTGTCTCGTCCAGTCCCGATCGGACGGACTCCATCTGCAAGCTAACCTACCAGTCGGAGCGTCTGCCCCCTGGTGGTCAGTGCACGTCATAACGACCGGTCGAACAGTTGGACACTTAGCATATTAGGCTTTTATTATATAGGACTAAAGGCCCAGTGCACGAAATTTGTGCACTCGGCTGGGGGGGGGGGGGGGAGGGGGGAGGGTCTCAGCCCAGCCTGTGCCCTCTTACAGTCTGGGAGACCCACGATCAATCTCCTCAAAGAGGTAGGCCCTGCCCACCCGCTGCAGCACCACCACAGGATAGCCTGGGCCTCCCTATTTGGGGCGATCGATCGCACCGGCAGAGGGAGGCCCTGCCCACCCACCACAGCCTGCCAGTTGACAGCTTGGCCTCCCTCTTTGGGGCAATAGTGGAGCCCCCCAAATGGTCGCCCCACTGGCCAATGGCCTGGGCCTCCCTCTGCAGAACGATCATGGGTGATGGCCGGGCCCCCGACCAATCGCATCGTACCCGCCTTGGCCAGCCTGGCACCGCCCACTTGCCGCCGCCCCCCCCCCCCCCAGCTGCCGGTGGGTGCCTCCCTCTGCCGGGGAACTGGGAAGGGAATCAGGGGGCCCCCGCTGGCACCCGCCTTGGTTGGCCTGGGGCCGGCAAGCAGCTCCTGCATTGAGCGTCTGCCCCCTGGTGGTCAGTGCGCTTCATAGCGACTGATTGTTCCACAGGTCATTCTGCCGTTCAGTCAATTTGCATATTAGGCTTTTATTATATAGGATTGCTATTATTATAAGCTGACAGAAGCAGTATCTTTTTTTCCCATTAACGAAATTCTTTTAATAGTAAGTTGCCAAAATTAAGTTCAGGATGTATATTCTGGAAAAAGACTACTAGCCTATTAAGTCTGATTTCTTCAGCCTGGCATTCAACTCTCCATAAACCCATTCTTTTTTTTTCTTTTCTTTTGTTTTTTAGTTAAGTTCTTACTGATTTTAGAAAGAGAGGAAGGGAGAGGGACAGAGAGATAAAAATATCGATTGGCTATCTCCTGCACGTCCCCTACTGTGGATCGAGCCCACAACCTGGGAATCAACCAATGACCTCTTGGTTCATGGGTTTATGCTCAGCCATTGAGCCACACTGGCCAGGCTAACCCCATTCATTCTAACCTATTGAATTATTACCTCCATCCCACAAACACACGCATCTCATTTCTATTGGGTTTATCTTTCAAATATACCTACACTTTCTTTTTTGATAATATTGCTGGCCTTCTTTTTCTACCTACTCTGAAGTACAATCCAAATTCCATCTTCTCCACCCTAATTACATATCCTAAACTGGCCTGTAGTACTACATGAAAAGCTTTACAAATAATTAATTTCACTTGCAACCTGTTTATAAATACTTGGAAGGCAGTTACAAAATAACAGAATACTACTAACCACATGATATATTCTCAGCAATTACAGTAGCATTCTTTTTTTTTAAAAGATGCTTAACATTTATTAAACTCAAAGTACTGTGCTAGCAGTGAGCAGACAGTGGCAAACACAACAAACACAGCCCCTAGCCTCATGGAGCTAGGATTATAATGCATATGATAGTCTAACATCATAACCAACAGCTGCTTACAAAGGTCACTTTCATCATTACTAAATTATAAACCTGTCATTACAGAAAATAAATCTTTTTTAAAGGAGACCATGAAAAACAATTCTTGATAACAAAGTAGTACACAGTATACACTTTCTCCTTCCTACTTATTTATATAGGGAGAAACTTTCCTGCTTTTACAATTACTAAATGATTTCTGAATCTAAAATTAGTCCAAAGAAATTAATATTTTTATGCTTGCAACTACCGTTGCCAAAATTAATGGCTCAAATTCTCTCATTGATCCTGTTCCTTAAAGTATGATTGTCATGTATACTAGTGTGGTTTTAGAGTCTCATCGGAAAACATCCCTTGAGCCCTGACCGGTTTGGCTCAGTGGACAGAGCAGCCGTGGGCAAACTACGGCCCGCGGGCCGGATCCGGCCCGTTTGAAATGAATAAAACTAAAAAAAAAACAAACAAACAAAAAAACAAAGACCGTACCCTTTTATGTAATGATGTTTACTTTGAATTTATATTAGTTCACACAAACACTCCATCCATGCTTTTGTTCCGGCCCTCCGGTCCAGTTTAAGAACCCATTGTGGCCCTCGAGTCAAAAAGTTTGCCCACCCCTGGGATAGAGCATTGGCCTGAGGACTGAAGGGTCCCAAGTTTGATTCCAGTCAAGGGCATGTACCTTGGTTGCGGGCACATCCCCAGTAGGGGGTGTGCAGGAAGCAGCTGATCAATGTTTCTCTCTCACTGATGTTTCTAACCCTCTCCCTCTTCCTTCCTCTCTGTAAAAAATCAATAAAATATATTTTAAAAAAAGAAAACATCCATTGAATTTTATAACTGTCTGAAATCAAGGAAAATGCATAGCTCTATGACTTAGAGCTGTGAGAATTCTGTTTCAGTTTCTTCTTCCATATGATTAATAATACTTGATGCTTGTCAAGTGCTTAAGACAGTGTGTAACATATATTAAAGTGTCAACAGCAGTTGGGAATTCTTAATTTATGCCAAGAAAGCATAATTTCTAAATATTCATGGCATTTAGCCAGCTTCTTCTAGGTAAGAACACACTTTTTAGTACTGAGTTTATCAATAAGAGAGTGCTCTGATCTAATCCTAAAACTTTATTAAAATGTATAAAATTAAAACATACAAGTTTAAGAAACAACTTAGACACAAGTTTTAAGTTTTTTAAGCACAACTTTTAAGAAAAAAATCCTGGGAAATCTAAATTTAAGTTATTTATTGTCAAGAAATAATATTTATGGGAATTTCCATCCTAAATTTCTGTTTACCTAATGGTGAGGTAAAAGGAATACAAATTCATATTTTTCTCTCACAGATGTACCACAAAATTGCCCTCTGAAAGTAATCATTGTGTAAAGAATGCTATTTCCCATGCCTAAAACCTCCCTAAATATGTAACAGGTAGGAAAATACTTTTAGGCGTGTAAATCAATTATTTTAATTCCATTAAAGATATGTATTTCAAATGGCATCTAAATGCAATTTCTGAATTTCACTAGTTATCAGACTTGACTTTTATGTATAGGAAATCAGTGAGGTTCTCTTTTCACAAAAGCAAACTTAGGCTTCATTTTCTCAGTTAAGTTATTCATCTGATTACTGTGCCTCTAGCTAAAAATAAATATATGAACTCAATTTTTTTTCTGAGTAAATTTATCTAAATTTACTTTTTGTGACAAAAGGCTAAAGCTAATTGCTAAGAAATCCTGATTTCAAATGTCAAATATGTTTCATGTTACATAAATAAAATATATATTCCAAGTGTACAATATCTTTAAATATTTTCATGAACTTATTTCTCAATGCAATTTATATATTTTTTCTGCCTTTGAAACAGTGATTCTCAGCCAAGGGAGATTTTTGCTCTCTACCCCGGGGGGATGGGGGGAGGGAGAGAGACAGTTTTTGATTGGGGTTGGGGTTCTTGGGTGCTATAGGTATCTAGAGGGTAAGGCCTAGGGATCCTGATAAATATCCTACAATGCACAGGACAACATTGCACAACAAAAATCATCCTGATCAAAATGGCAATAGTGCCAACATTGAGAAACCCTGCTCTAGAACTACCCCTAATGCTACTAATGAAACAATCCTTCCATACTTTATACTCATTTCTAAAAAACAAAACAAAAACCACTTGTCAAACAAGTCTACCACAGGCACTGAAGCTAGCTAGCTATGAGAAACAGCTAGCCTGGTGTGTGACCTTAGGCAACTTATTTTACCTGTCTAACCCTTGGTTTTATCAGCTGTAAAACAGAGGCATTAATAGTTTTTACTTCATAAAACTATTGCGAAGATTATACAATAATTATAATGTACTGAACAGACCCTGGCATAAAACAAATGGTAGTTATAATTACTGTTTTTCACATTAAACCTTTAAACGTGCTCTTTTCTTCCTTAGAATATTTCGTAAGCTTGCTTACTGAAATTATCTGCACAGCTATAAAATTCCAATGTTCTGTGTTTATAAAATATGCATGAACATTCATTAAATTATGTTTTTTCCCATACCATTTCCTACCATCCTCTCCATCAACTAATAGAACTGATAAAATCCATAATAGTTTATTTTAGCCAAAATTTCCTCATTTCTACAATCAGACATCTAAAACCAAAAGAAGGATGAGCTTTACAAGCAACCATTTAAAATCATTTACCTGAAATTCAAGATACAATTTAAAATATAAATGTGGACATTTAACGAATATCTAAAGTATAAAGTTTGTGTAAAAACATGAATCTTAAAAAAATTTTTAATTGAAAATAATAGTCATTTATTTCTCCCTAAATATGTAACAGGTAGAAAAACTGTTAAAGAAGCATCCCAATGGTGTGAATAACAACATATATAAATGCATTCATACTTTAGTAAAGATAATGGTAAAAAATGTTAAACATACTGGAAAACAAAAAGAATATAAATCATTTCATATATTTCCTGAAAACAAAGAGAATATAAATCATTTCATATATTTCCTGCTAAAATCCATAAATTAAAATCATTTATCCCTGATTGAAAAATATTCCAGATGGAGCAATTCAAGTAGAATTTGTGTGAGGAATTGTTGAGAAATGAAGGCTAAAATTTAGAGAAAGAAAGCTCAAAAGCAAATGCCAATCAAAAATAGAGTGCAAAAACTGTCACACTGCAAATGCAAATTCTGAGTTGGCTTTTTAAAAAAAATGTTTTCACTGATTTGAGAAGGGGGAGACCATGGATGTCAGAGAGAAGCATCGATCTGCAGCCTTCCGCACCACCACCCCTCCCACCAAGGATTGAGCCACAGGTGCCTTGACCGGGAATTTAACCACGACCTTTGGGTGCATGGGACAATGTTCAACCAACTGAGCTTCACCGGCTGAGTTGGTTTTAAAAACTCTGTGCAAGTGAAGCAAAAACAAAAATGGGAATTAATCCTAGGTGTTTCATAAAAAATAACCAATAAACTATTTAGCCTATACTTAATTAAGTAATGTCAGATTAGTGCCAAATGTCTTTTCCAAACACCAAATTGTCTAAGATCATAACACATTTTTTCATGAAGATAATCAAATGTCACTTAGCAACTCAAGTATGATCATAACAATAGTTTAAAATGAATTTACTTTTTGGGGTAATGAAAGAGTGATGGTGGTGGAAGTAAGGGAGAAAAACAATGGGCAAATCCCTACCTGAACCAACTGGAGATGAGCCAACACTAAGACTTTGTAAACTTCCATTCCTGAGCAATGTAGGAGATTTCTGAAGACTAGAGCTTGTTATACTTCCTGCAGCTGATGCTACAGATGATGTTGGTGAAGCAGAAGAAACTGAGAGATGAGAAACATTCTCTTGATTTTTGTTTCCTTTGGGTCTACCAGGCCCATGCTTACTTTGTTTATTTCCTTTTCTTTTCTTTTCCTTTACAGTTTCTTCTTCTATGCCAGAAGTTTGAGCCCGCTTATATCCTGCTGTAGGAAGGCTGGAATTACCCAAATCTCCAGGTGAATTTTCAAAGTTTTTAGGCTGTGAAATAACAGCCGAGGTCGAAGGGAGACCAATTATGGAACTAAAACTATTTACCCCCCCTTCCTGGCTTCCAGACTCTCCTTTATGTACATCTTTGGTTGATGATGACTGTTGGGAGTGAGTATAACTGTCATTACGTAGATCTGAGTCTGTAAAGCTCAAGAAATCCTGGGGAGACTGTACTGAACTTCCCGAAGATGATTTTACACTGCCTGGAGTTCCTGAAAAACTACCTGTAGTTAAAAAAAAAAAAGGGCGGGGGGGATAGGAAAAGAAAAAATTGGATGCAAAAGTTCCCATGAGCAATAGAAATGAAACAATCATCAAAAAGAGAGGGTAAAAAAAACCACTATAAAACTTAGGACATCACTTATGTAACAAAGGTAGATTTTTAAAAGGGTTATTACTGAAAACAAGATTATCTATAAAATTATCTTTAAAAATACTTGTCATTTTATAGTCATTAAATTGAATTTTAAGCTATTACTTATACAACTACCAAGATATAAGTTGTGCTTTATTTAACCTACCTTTTACCATGGCAGCAATCCTCAATTCTTCCCCAACTATGTGTATACTTGAGGAAGAACTGATGAATAGCAAAGTCTCAAGGAGACTTTGATAAGACTATAAATGGACTCTGAATAGCTAAAGGAACTTCCTCTTTTTTAATTAGTAAAGATATGATTATAAATGTTTCCAACATACAAGAACCAAAAAACGTTTGTTAGGTTATAAGTTCTGAGTTTTAACTTCTAGATAATGTTGGTGAATGTTGTCATTTAGTTAAAGCTATCCCACCAAAACTCAGATTTAATCAAATAATAATAATCACATAGAACCTAATCTATATACCTTACATTCTCCCAGTCTACTTCCCATGGAGCTGCATAAAGAAAAGAAACCAGCCACTGACAATCTGCTATTGTTTTTCTGAAAGTAGTCATTGGAAAGGCTCCTCTCATGAATCTCTTTCACAACTGCTTATTCTTCCCATACTCTTTCAGCGGTTCTCAACCTGTGGGTTGTGACCCCTGAAAATACATCCTGCATATCAGATATTTACATTACGATTCCTAACAGTAGCAAAATTACAGTTATGAAGTAGCAACGAAAATAATTTTACAGTTGGGAGTCACCACAACATGAGGAACTGTATTAACCCTTTGCACTCCGCTGTCCCCTCTCAGGGGACATCGGAATTCTAGCATATCACTCGGATGTCCCCTCTCAGGGGACATTGCAGTTTATTAGTGATTACGGGGAATTGAGTTATTTCAACGCAACTTTTTGAGACATGCATGTTTCCCTGAAGTTTTATCTTGAAATGGCACAAGAAATTAAATCAAAATATCGTAAAATTACTAAGATATATACAAGAAATGTCAGCGGGTTTTGTGTCGGTTTAAACAATAAACTACATATTCCCGATGTGGGACAAAGAAAACGGGACTGCATTGTGTGTTCTAACAGGAAAACACCTGGTGGCAGGCGTCAAACCACTTACTGCTGTCAAACATGCACTAATCAGCCTGCAATGCATATTGGGGAGTGTTACAAAACTTATCATACTGTACAAAATTATAAACAATAAAATATTGGGGTTTTTTTTGCAAATATACATTCCTCGATGTCACCCAATTCATATAAGTCCAATATCATTATAATACGTTACTTGGTTTCAAAATTATACTAAATAATACGAGGGTCTGTAAATGCACGTTTCCGCCGCAAAGTAGCGTCGAGTAGCTGGTAGCCAATGTCCAGAATGGTTCGGAGTGCAAAGGGTTAAAGGGTCACGGCATTAGGAAGGTTGAGAACCACTGCTTTAGATAAAGAACATTCGTAGTCCCACACACCATTACAAGCTATAAGAGCCTCGGGTTCTTATTAACCTGACAGAAAAATAATATTGTTGAGATGAAACAACAGTTTCGTTCATCATCCCATGTCACCAAACACACTTGCCAAATAAAATACCCAGACTTAGTTGTGATCACATGTTTCATAAAACTAAACTCTGTCATATTTTAACTAATGGATTTAGAAACAAAAGCTCAAAATAAAGTGTTTATTAGAGTAGGAAGGAAATTCCAAGCTAAGTGTTAAATTTTATTGCAGAGCACATTCATAAGTAATCACACATAAATCCACCTAAATATTTACAGATATATTTTTTCTCGCGCACAAAAATTTATTTTTAAAGTATCAAGGTTTTGATTTTTAAATTTTAGCTCTTCTGAAATGGCTTATTTTAAAAGAACATTAATAGTTTAAAATTTAACTCTTTCAAGACAGTATCTGTTTTATGCATTTATAAAAGTATTTGTTCCTATGTTAAGCATTTTCCTATGTTAAGCATGTCCATATAGAAAAGCATACATATTAAGAAGCTATCTACAGTTCATCAATGATTTGCTACTTAATTAGAAACTATAAAGAAGTTCTTTATTATCCATTCTGATCTGTCTTCATCTATCTTTTTTCTACACATTTTTGTTTTTACAGCTGGTGTTAAAAGCTTACTACACTATAGCAAATACTTTAAAATATTTAGTATACCCAATACTTTAAATGCATGTTTTCTAATATTCACATACTAACTGCAATGAAAAAAAATAAAACCAATTATTCTAAATATCCTATCTTTATATTTCAACTCTTAAAACTCTTACAGCCTATTACCTCAGATATAAAAACATAACATATTCGCTACCATATCTTAACAGAGGCGGGAAAACACTCAATGTTATGAAACTTAAGAAAATAAGAGATTTCTTTTCTAAATGGATTGTACCTCAAAGACATTAAAAACTCAACAATACAATTTTAACAGTAGAAAATAAGGTCTTAATTGTAGAGAACAGGTGACTGACTTCTGCTAATATCACATTTAAAATGTGAATGAAGTTACATTAAAATTAAATTATTTTCCATAGTGGCATAAAAATAAAAAATATATAAACTTATTAAAATAAAACAGCAAATTTGGCATTTTATTTCTTTTCTATTTGTCTATTTTTTTTTGTATTGTAAGGCAAACAAAATATATATGGGACTTGAAGATCTTGAAGCCCAAAATAACTATTAGTTTAAAATATATATAGTTTTTAATAAAGTCTGCCAACTAAGCAATCTCTCTACATATATAAATTATATTTTGGTACATTTTAGATACAATTTTTATTATTATCAAAACCTTGAATGGAGTAAAGAAAAGGGCTATTTCCTCCTCCTCCCCTCACTTACTCCTAGGGAACAACGGGGAGCATTTACTGTATACTTTACTAATATATTTATCTCAAGCAGTTTTAACATTTCTCAAAAAAGTTATGTTCATGCTAAAAATTATACAAAGTTAACACTTAGAACACAGGGCTAATGTAGTTTAAAGTTTAGATGCATTACTCTGTTCTCCATAAGAGGGTTGCCATGTAAAACTCAACATGCCCAGTTAATTTTAAATTTCAGTTAAACAACAAATTATTTTTCAACTGGGCATGCTGTAAATATAGCAGCCTTGCCAAAAGATATGTAGGCTTAGCAAAATTCTACTTTAAACATCAAGCTTTAAAATAAATGCCTTCATAATCAACAACTACTATTTCCCAAGAACTATTTAGATCCCTTAAAAAATTACCCAGCATTTGTTTACTTACTAAAAATATATCTTAACTATTTTAGTATATAATTAGGAAAGGTAAATAAAAACAATTTATAAAAAATAACTGGTCTATAGAGCAGAAAGGAAAACTCAAGCTTTTGTTTTTTCCTCCCCAGACTTAAAAACTTTACTTCATATCTATTTAAACATTAAAATTACAGTTCAACTTTGGAAGGACATGTCACAACATAAAAAGAAAGCAAAAGTCCCAAAAACATTTAAACAAGGAACACTAGTTTGGGAAGTAATCTTACTACAGCAACTAATTATAAAATAATCTCCAATGACCCATTAGTTATAAATAAAAAATAAATTATTTTATAAAACTTAACTACTATTGATCATAAGAACAAATATTTTAACTAAAACATCATAATTTATACCTTGCTGGAAAGGACTAGCAGCTGACACAGCCGTTCCTGGATTTCTTCCACCAGGCTTTCTTCCCCTTTGACCTGAGCTGTGAGTTGAAGATTTCTTCCCTTTGCCCTCCGACCCTCTAGCCTCTGAAACATCTTTTCCACTAGTTGTATGCGCAGAAACTTCCTGGAAATTTGCATTTGTAAATCGTGCTGCAGTATCTTCCAAGCGCTTCAATGATCCAGATATAGAGTTGCTGCTAGTGCTCGTATAAGTCTAACATTTTCATTGGGAAAGGAAGTAAAAGGAAAAAAATTATTATAATTTCACTATAGATAAAAAAAGATGGGACATTAACAATAACAAATAATTATTGGACTGGTAAGATAAACATAGGCAAGTTTCTGTTATAAAAATAAGTCAGTCCACCTAAGCAAATTATGTAAAAACAGCTATTTTAGAGTCTTTTATAAATATTATTTTTAAAAATGTAAATGACTTATATTATGGCTGTTTGAGCATCAAATTGCAGCAATCAGTAAAAGTACATATTAGACATTTTTATTCAGTGACACATAGTAAATAATATTGACGGTATTTGTTTCTCAAGCTACAGCATTCTCAACAAGAACATACTACTTCTTACACATGAAATTAAAATCAGCTTTATTGTTCAGCACAGGAAGGCAACAATTAGAAATGAGGTGCTACAAAGTGATTAGAGGAATATATCCATGAGATTATAAGGCTAGAGCTAGCACAGGCTAGACCAAGAATTTTAAAATTCAGGGGAAGGCTACTTTTCAAAAAGAAAGATTAAAGCCTTTGAAACAGAAATTATTTATTCCAAGTACTAAGGTGAGAAAACAGTTATATTTTGCAGTTAAGATTTTTAAAGCTTAAAAGTATTATTATACCCTAAAATTTATTCCCAATCATCCCGTTGATCTAGATATGTTAGGGAAAAGAGTAAAATAAAGATTTGCTTAAACAATTAGTTTCCACTTTTTAATAATCATTTTAATACAAGGCGTGTGGAAATAACAGCAAACTGAATGACTATGAAAATGGGAAAATGTATTATACCTGATGCACATTTTGGGAAATAATGGGTAAATCTATTAAACCAAATGTTACATGTTTCAAAATGAAAGATGTGTAAGGTCCATAGGGTCAGGGATTTTTGCTGCTGTTAAATTCACTAAGTTCCTAGAATATAACCAGTCCTAAATTTCTGTTGAATAAATAAATTATTAAATATTTTTCTAATACATGTATCTGAAATCTCTGATGCAATACAAATGAAAAATCTAAAAACACACAAAACTGAAATTTCCCACATATAACCACCACTCAATACAAATGTCACATAAATCTGAAAAATGAGAAAGTGACAATAAAATCGAATTTCAAAATAGTTGGCATTTTTAGTAAAATCAATGTTCAGAAAAAAATAAGAGAATACTTCAAATGTTTGAAAAACGAAATATTCCCCATTACTACTTTTCTGCTATCACTTCCTGGTGCTTCCCCACCCCACATCATTTCACTGCTGTAACAGATTTTCATCATCAAATACGAGACATTACCTCATAAAAATAAACTATAATCAGTATTTTAGCAAACTATAATCCATAAATAAGAACAAAGAGTTCAATGTAAATTTCAGAAGAAAACACTCTCATTTAACAATGGTTAAACTTCACAGATTATTTCAGAAATATGAATGCATGCTGGGCAGATCACTTAGGAAACCACCCACTTCACTTCTTAAATAATTTTCCCAAGTAACGAAAGTTATTCCTGAGGTTCTCCATGCTACTCACATCTGACCCTAGTAAAGTTCAAAGTCATCTAAACAAAACAGTATTTCTTTATTCTTGTTTGTTACTTTCTCCATGCATTAAATAAGGAAAGGAGAGAAAACGGGGTGGAATAGCAAAATCAATATATTATTTGCTTCCATCTAGCAATCGAAATTAGGATTGGTAAACTTTCCCATTCATTTACCAGAATATCCTTGTTTACCCCTGGAGTAAATATTTATGCCCATAAATCTAATGAAAACATGACTTTTAGAAGAAATGGTATTACAAAGAAAGCAATGAATAAAAAGCAAATTTTAGTGGCAAAAGTCCTATTAAATAAAACGACATTTTTAAAATTTATTTTTCAATTACAGTTGATATACAATATTATATTAGTTTCATGAGTACAACGTAGTGATTAGATAGTACTTATTATATACCTTATGACACAACATTTTATTTAAAAAAACTTTTAGCCTGACAAGTGTGGCTCTGTGGTTGAGCGTCAATCTATGAACCAGGGACATGCCAGGGGGTTGTGGACTCAATCCCCAGTGGGGGGGCATGCAGAAGGCAGCCGATCAATGATTCTCTTTCATCATTTAAGTTTCTATCTCTCTCTCCCTCTCTGAAATCAATAAAAATATTTTTAAATAACAAATTTAAAACATTTTAAATTTCAAATGGTATCACAAATTTCTTTTTAATCCTTACCGAAGGATGTTTTTTAATGCCTTTTTAGAGAGAGAGAAAGGGAGAGAGGGAAGGAGAGACAGACAGACAGACAAAGAAAGAAACATGGATGTGAGAGAGAAACACTGATGGGTTGCCTCTCGTACTTGCCCAACCAGGGATGGAACATGCAACTTGCGTATGTGCCCTGACCAAGAATGGAACCCACAACCTTTTGGTGAATGGGGCGATGCTCCAACCAACTGACCCACCCTGCAAGAACTATCAAAGATTTCTTAAGCAAAACCAAAACAAAACAAAAAACCTTTAACATGGGAAAAATCTTAAATGATTTCTACTAAGTGAAAGAAACAAATCTGAAAGGGCTACATACAGTATAATTCCAATTATGTGATATTCTAGAAAAGGCAAAACTAGGGAGACAGTAAAAAGATCAGTGGTTCTCTTTTGTCTTGGTGGCAGAAGCAAGATGACGAAGGGGACAGCATTACTGGGCAAGCACCGCAACAAGAGGCACGCGCTGTGCTGCAGCGTCTGCTGCGGCTTAAAGGCCTACCACCTTCAGAAGTCCACCTGGAGCAAGTGCGGCTACCCGCCAAGCGCAAGAGGAAGTATAACTGGCCCAGCTAGTGTGGCTCAGTGGTAAAGCGTTGATCTATGAACCTGGAGGTCATGATTTGATTCCCGGTCAGGGCACATGCCCGGGTTTCAGGCTTAATCCCCAGTAGGGGGCGTGCAGGAGGCAGCTGATCAATGATTCTCTCTCATCATTGATGTTTCTATCTCTACCTCTCCCTTCTCTCTGAAATCAATAAAAACTTATTAGCCAAAACCGGTTTGGCTCAGTGGATAGAGCGTCGGCCTGCGGACTGAAGGGTCCCAGGTTCGATTCCGGTCAAGGGCATGTACCTGGGTTGCGGGCACATTCCCAGTAGGAGATGTGCAGGAGGCAGCTGGTTGATGTTTCTCTCTCATCGATGTTTCTAACTCTCTATCTCTCTCCCTTCCTCTCTGTAAAAAAATCAATAAAATATATTTAAAAAAAAAAACTTATTAAAAAAACAACAACCTTTGGCTGAGGAGTCTAACAGTTAAAAAAGCATACTTAATTAAAAGGAAAAAAAAGGCTATATAAGTTTTACTCAAAGAAAGACCTCTACCTTAACTCCATGTTTATAGGTTAACTTAGTATCTATACTAATAAAAGCCTATGTGGTTGTCATGCCCTCACGCCGTGATGCCCTGACGCTGTAACAATCCATCACCAGGAAGCTGCATGCGCAGCAGGGCATGTACAGGTGGGCAGGGACTTGACACTGCATGTGCAGCGTGGAGGCGGGTCCCGCAGCTCTGCACAGCGACACCGGGAGTCCCACGGCTCCATGCAGCGCGGAGGCGGGTCCCAGTGGCTCCACACGGTGATGCCGGGGGTCCTGGTGGCTCTGCGCAGAGCCGCAGAGGCAAGACCCCCGGCTCTGGCCTACCTCTTTGGGGCAATCCATAGAGGAGCCCCGGATGCGTGGGCAGGGCCTACCTCTTTGGGGAGATCGGTAGCAGGGCTCCTGCACTGTGAGAGGGCACAGGCCGGGCTGGGGAACCCCCCACCCCCAAGTGCACAAATTTTGTGCACTGGGCCTCTACTTTATTCCATAATATGCTTTTAATAATATGACACTGTGTAATGCCATTATAAACACACTAGAGGCCCGATGCACAAAATTCATGCAAGGGCCTTGGCCCTCGAAGCCCTGGCTTCATTTGTAAGGTCTTCGAGTCTAATTAGCTTATTACGCTTTTATTATTATAGATAACCAACTCAAAATCAAGAAGGTGTAGAAAGAAATAAAAGGAGATGGTAGTGGGGTAAGTCTAAAAGAGACACAATAAGCAAGCCTAACATCACAAATCTGTTGTTTCCTCAGTTTTACAACCTAAATATTCATAATATGGGCATCTCACTGCTCTGAAAGCAACTGTAGTGCTTAAAAACACACATTTTTTCATGTAAATTGGCCCATAAAATGCAAACTAACTATTTCAGCTGTTATTGAACTAAATAAAATATGGCTTTTTCTTTTTCTTTTCCACTGGAAATAAAACTGGATATCTGGTCATATTGATTCTCTAAAGAAGTGCATAAAGCCCTGGCCGATGTGCTCAGTGGTTAGTGTGTTAGCCGGAGCATGGAAGGGTTTCAGGTTCAATTCCTGGCCCTCCATGCAGGAGAAGGCCAATCCATGTGTCTCTTTCACATTGATGTTTTGTATTTCTTTCTTTTTCTCCCTCTCACTCTCGCTCTCCCTCTCCCTCCCCCTCACTCCCTTCCACTTTCTCAAAGGATCAATGGAAGAAATGTCCTCAGGTGAGGATTAATACACAAAAAAAAGAAGTGCATAAATACTTTGGTCTACATTGAAATTTACAAGCAACTTAATGAATTCTTTAAAATAGACATTTAGAATATGAATCGTTTTTGTTTTATGGCTAACTACAATTATTAGTCCTCAAGATAAGATTCAATACCGATATACTATTAATTAGAAACAAAAAAATGTTTCCTACCTCAAACAAAAATTTTAAATTACACTCAAAATTCAACAGCGATTCTGTAATAGGTAACCAAAGAAATAGCAGTTTGTTTACTATGCCCTTACAGTACTCTACAAGGCTCTGTAATCATATTTGGGAGAAGAAAACAGAGGGAAGAGCAACAACCATGATGAAACATAATGCTGGGTTTATAAAATGATGTCTATTCAAGTGTCTCATAAAGGCCACAAATTTTTCACTAATCCAACTATAAGAACAGAGCACATAAACTATCACACATGAAGTCTGCTGAAAAAGAAAACTTTAAGAAGGTGGGAGGGGGTAGAGAGAGATGGGAGGGCCCCATAAGCTGTTGAACAGCCTACTTCACATGCTATTGGAATACAAAAAGAAGAGTGGGATTAGGGGGGGCGGGGGGAATAGCAGGAAATTTCCAAAATTTGGTGAAAACTATAAACCTACAGATCAACTAACCCCAAGCACAAGAAACATGAAGAAAACTCCATGAATGTACATCATAATCAAACTACTTATCACTAAAAACCAACAATAAAGAAAATAAACACAGTCAGGGGGTTAAAGTTTTTAAAAAGATGCCTTATATGCTAAGAAAGAGAGATAAGGATGAAAACAAATTTCTCATAAAAACAATGTATGCTACAAAACAGAAGAGAAAATCTTTAAAGTACTAAAAAACAAATAAACAAAAACCAAATTATTAACCTAGAATTCTATAGTGAATTAATGTAACTTTTTAAAAATATATTTTTATTGATTTCAGAGAGGAAGGCAGAGGGGGAGAGAGAGAGAAACATCAACGATGAGAGAGAATCATTGATCGGTTGCCTCCAGCACGCCCCACATTGGGGATTGAGCCTGCAACCCGGGCATGTGCCCTGACCAGGGATCAAACCATGACCTCCTGGTTCATAGGTTGATGCTCAACCACTAAGCCACGCCGGCCAGGCTTTCAAAAAACAAAAGCAAAATAATTGTTTCTCAGATTTAAAAAAAAAAAAAAAATGCCAAAAGAACTAATCACCAACAGATCAACACTAGAATAAATGCTAAAGATAGTCTTTTAGAACAATCAACAAAGGAAATGTGGATCTATACAAAGTAATTAAAGCACTAGAAACAATAATTATAAGAGTAAATATAAAGACTTTTAAATTATTTAAATATCTTTATAAGTTAACTGATAACTAGATGAAAAAATATTAATTTTGATGTTTATAAAATAGGCAAAATTTTTAAATGACAAAAATAGCACAAAAGCCAAAAGGGTAGGCATAGAAGTATATAGCTACAAGCTTCTTACACAATACCTGAAAATGGTATAATATCACTTGAAGGCACACTGGAATATTAAAGATATATACCATAAACCCTAAAGCAACCAATAAAATAACACAACAAAAAATTATTACTAATCAGCCAAAATAAAATCATAAAAAATATTCACTAAATAAAAGAGTAGATGAGAAATGGGCAAATAAATAAAAAATAAACATATAACTTTGGGTGGTGAACACACAATACATTATACAGGTGATATATTATAGAACTGTACATCTTAAACCTATATAATTTTATTAACCAATGTAACCCCAATAAATTCAATTAAATTTTTAAAAAAGAATTAGAGCCGAAACCGGTTTGGCTCAGTGGATAGAGCGTCGGCCTGTGGACTGAAAGGTCCCAGGTTCGATTCCGGTCAAGGGCATGTACCTGGGTTGTGGGTACATCCCCAGTAGGGGCTGTGCAGGAGGCAGCTGATCGATGTTTCTCTCTCATCGATGTTTCTAACTCTCTATCTCTCTCCCTTCCTCTCTGTGAAAAATCAATAAAATATATTTAAAAAAAAAATTAGAAAATGATAAATTCAAATACAATTATATCAGTAATCACATTATGTGTAAATTACCTAATCCCCTCCCCCCATTGTACAGCAGAGATTTTAACATTAAAAAAAGAAAACAGAAAATGGGGAAATAGCAAAATCCATTATTACATAACCTCTTCTCAGTTAACTGACTCAACAAGTACACACAACAAAATCATTGAGGATATAAAGAACTTAAAAAATAGCAATCAACTTGACCAAAATGGAATTCATAAAAAAGCTCTATACAACAAGAGCAAAATAAATACACATTCTTTTGAAAAGCACACAGGATACTAAACAAGATAATCAATTTGTATCGTTTTTTATTTAATCTCAAGAAATGTAAAGGAATTATATAATAAAAAATATTAAATTAGAAACTACAAGAAAATATGTAACAAATCACCAAATGTTTGAAAAGTAAATAACACATTTCTAAGTAAACTATGGATCAAAGAAGAAATCAAAAGGAAAGCATGGGTATTGTTCAGTGAAATACAAATACACCATATCAAAATTCGTAAGTGGTGCTTGGAACAAAATGTATAGCACTTAATGCCTATATTAGCACTTCTGGATTCTGATTCAGCACATAAGGAACTTAGAATTCTTCATTCAATCTTAACAAGTAAAAGGTTGAACACTCAAATCAACAGCTCTTAGATCTATGGAAGCTGTGAGATCAGAGAGCAAACCACTGCCCAAAGATTGGAGAGAAAGGCAGATAGACAGAGAGAACCCCAATATACCTCTGGAGAAATCTCCATAGAAACCAGTATCAGAGTAGGAAAATCTCAAGTGTAATCAACAAACTGCTGAAGGTTCAGTGTGGATAAGTCTGAGAGATAAAAACTCCAAGAGGACTGAGTCATAGGGGAGTCCTCAAACTTTTTTGAATTTTAGCTCCAGGAGCTCTACCAAGTCTTCACAGTAAATATCAGAGCATAACCTGTTGAGGTTATATCAGAGCCAAAGTCCCTAGGTAAGGGATATACCCAACTCCCTACCCCCACCCCCACCCCCACAACAGCAGCATCCTGTCAGACCTAAGTGGGGGATGTGAGAATCACTTGTGAAGTTCCTAATCCGAGAGCACAGGCTAATCAAAAGACTACAGAATGCTCCCCCAACCCCCAATGCCTTACCACCACATTACTAAAGGCCTACTTACCATAGTTCCTTTTATGCAGGAAATCTTATCATCCTTTCTACAAAAACTTACAAGGCATACTAAAAGCATCAGAACCAGAGGCAGGTTCTCTGGCAGGATTGTTGGTGTTATCAGAACAGGAACTTTTAAAACTATGATTAACAGGCTAAGGATTTTAATGTAAAAAAACAGATGGCATGCAAGAACAGATGGGTAAGCCCTATCTGGTTTGGCTCAATGGGTACAGTGTTGACCTGCGGACTAAAGGGTCCCAGGTTCGAATCTGGTCAAGGGTACATGTCGGGTTGTGGGCTCCATCCCCAGTTGGGGGCGTGCAGGAGGCAGCCAATCAATGATTCTCATCATTGATGTTTCAATCTCTCTCTCCCTCTCCCTCTCTCTGGAATCAATTCTATACAATAAAAGCCTAATATAATATGCTAAGTGTCTGACCATTTGTTCGACCAGTCACTATGACGCACACTGACCACCAGGAGGGAGATGCTCCGACTGGTAGGTTAGTTTGCTGCTGGGGTCCGGCCGATCAGGACTGGGAGAGACGGGCCGGACACGCCCTGGAGCCCTCAAACAGTTCCTCCCTGGCCCCGATCATTCACAAGTGGGGTCCCACGGCCTAGCCTGTGCCCTCTGGCAACCCGGGAACTCTTGGGGGATGTCGGAGAGCCAGTTTTGGCCCAATACCCACAGGCCAAGCCAAGGGACCCCACCGGTGCATGAATCCGAGCATCGGGCCTCTAGTAAAAATATATTTGAGGAAAAAAAGAACAGATGGGTAATGTAAGCAGAGAGAAGGAAATTATAAAAAAGAATAAAAAAGGAATGCTTGAGATTAAAAAACAACAACACTGTAGCCCTGTCCAGTTGCTCAGTGGTTAGAACATCAGCCAGCAGACCCAAGGGTTTGATTCCCAGTAAAAGGGACGAACCTCAGTTGCAGGTTCCCCAGTTCTGGTGGGGGTGCATGTGGGAGGCAACCAATCGCTGTGTCTCTCTCGTGTCAATGTTGCTCTCTCCCTTCCTTCTTCTTCCCTTTCACTCTCTCTAAAAATTAATGGGGAAAAATATCCTCGGGTGAGGATTAAAAACAACACTGTAACAAAAATAAAGAATTCCTTTGATATGCTCATTAGTAGACTGGGCGTGGCTGCTGGAGTTACCAGAGCATAAACCTTTTTAATTTTTTTAATTTATTGATGGTCCTAGCTGGTTTGGCTCAGTGGATAAAGTGTCAGCCTGCAGACTGAAAGGTCCCAGGTTCGATTCTGGTCAAGGGCATATCCTGGTTGCGGGCTTGATCCCCAGTAGGGGGCGTGTAGGAGGCAGCCAATCAATGATTCTCTCTCATCACTGATGTTTCTCTCTCTCTCTCTCCCTCTCCCTTCCTCTTTGAACCAATAAAAATATACTTAAAAATATATATATCCTATATAATAGAGATAATGTTGTAATGTACCCCGCAAATCACAGAAGGACGCCTCAAGAAGTCGAATTAAAGAGTCATATTTATTGCAATCCGGGACTATGAGGGGACATTCCCAAATCTCATAGTAATAAGATGGTGGCAAAACCAGACTTATATAGGCAAAAATCACAAAGGTATTGATTACATCCCAGGGTTTGGAATGAGGACCCTGGTTTGCACAAAGCAGTTACAGAAGCGAGATTGAGCTGATTAGTTATCTACAAAAATTGTTTATAGTTTTGGGTCTTTGGACCTCTGAGTTGACAGAAACATTATTTAGAGCCCTCGGGTCTTGGGTCCACCGAGTTGACAGAGAAACATTATCTGGAACCCTCAGGTCTTGGGACCACTGAGTTGACAGGGAACGCACCATCTGTGGACACTAAAACAATTTAGGGTAATTGTGCTGTCCTGTTTCCCAGGTACAGAAGAATGTGCTTCGATAACCAGTAAGATCACAATCAATGGGATAGTCATTCAATCAATAAGGCATTCAATCGAATGGGATGATTTATACAATTCAGAAAATCAAAATAACCTGTCCATTGTTAAACAAAGCAAATAGGTACCATACTTCAATAATATGCAAATTAACCCTTACGCCCTCAGAGGACAACCCAGATGGCGGCATAGGTAAACACCTGAACTTGCTGCTGTGCACAACCACATTAAAACTACAACTAAAAGACAAAACAAATATCATCCAGAACCACGGGAGGCTGGCTAAGTGGAAATTCTACAACTAGAAGGAGAGAGAAAAGCGCATTGAGTCTGGTAGGAGGTGCAGAGGTGTGGAAGTGTGGAGGTACAGAGGTGCACGTGAAAGGGGCTGGCATCTGGGTACACTGTTGTCTTTTTCAATCGGGAGGGAGAAACAAGCTCCTGATTGACCTGAACTTCAGTTGCGGGTGAGAATCTGGGGACCAAGACGCATACAGAGAGAAAATGGACTGTCTGGCATCAGGCCGGAATGCGAGGGCGGCTTTCTCACAGAGGTGCTTGCAGTGGTTATTGTCCTGCACAGGGCCGCAGGACACAGAGACCCAGGAACCTATCCGGGGAAGGCCCTACAGGCAACCATTGCTGTTTGCTCCACCCTGGTGATTCCCCTGAGACCCCGCCCCACCTAATTTACAACCCCGCCCAAGCTGTTGGCAGAGGCTTTTGCATACGAATGGCCTGGCCTTTCTCCACCTAAAAACCTGTCAAACAGGAGCTGGGTCAGAGAACCCCAGAGCTTCCAAAAGAAGGCCTAAGGTTCATCAGCAGCCTGTATTGCTTCACAGCTGGGCCTCATCTGGGCACCTCCAAACCTCAAACAAAGAGGATCTCTCTGTAGCTCCTGCTGGGTAGCCTCAGGAAGTGGCTGACTTTGCACCTCCTTGGAGATCCAAGAGCCAGTGTACCCAGTGGTCAGAGTGAGACCATCCACATTACAACTCCTTAGATCCATAAGAGACTCACTCAGGGGGCAGATTCAGTGAGCACCAAAGCCCCACTGAAGCAAGTCCTGCCCCGTAAGGGTGTCTCCAGGACAGTTCTCCCATTGTAGACACAACTGGTCCTCACAGCCAATTGGCCTGGAGGTCAATTCCTCCCAGTGATACCTACAACAATCAAGGCTTAACTACAACAAAACTGTGCACACAGCCCACAAAGGGGTGCACCAAGAGTGTCCACCTCAGGTAATTAGGGAGGCTGAGCCACTGGGCCCTATAGGACACCTAGCACAGAAAGCCACTCTATCAACACAGGGAAGCAGCCAAAATGTGGAGACAAAGAAACAGGTCACAAATGAAAGAAATGGAGGGAAGCAAACTACTGAATATAGAGTTCAAAACCACGGTTATAAGGTTACTCAAGAATCTTCTAGAAACCTCTGAGAAATTGAGTGAGACCCTCAAGGATATGAAAAAGGACCAATGAAAAATTAAGCATACACTGAAATAAAGAATAATATATAGAGATCCAACAGCAGACTAAAGGATCCCAAGAATTAAGTCAAAGATTTGAAATACGAAGAAGCAAAACACACAACCGGAAAAGCAAAAGGAAAAAAGAATAAAAAAATATGAAGATAGTGCAAGGAGCCTCTGGGACAACTTCAAGCGTACCAACATCCGAATTATGGGGATGCCAGAAGAAGAGAGAGAGCAAGATATTGAAAACCTATTTGAAGAAATAATGACAGGAAACTTTCCCTACCTGGTGAAAGAAATAGACTTACAAGTCCAGGAAGTGCAGAGAACCCCAAACAAAAGGAATCCAAAGAGGACCACACCAAGACACATCATAATTAAAATGCCAAGGGCAAAAGACAAAAAGAGAATATTAAAAGCAGCAAGAGAGCCAGATCGAGAAACCAAGATGGCGGCATAGGTAAACACTGGAGATTGCTGCCTCGCACAGCCACTTCAAAAATACAACTAAAAGACATAACGGACATCATCCAGAACCACAGGAAGGCTGGCTGAGTGGAATTTCTACAACTAGAAGGAAAGAGAAAAGCATACCGAGACTCAGAGGAGGTGCGGTGCTGAAGTAAATACAAAGGTGCGGAGGTGCATGCAGAGAGGGCTGGCGGCTGAGAACACGATTGTCTTTTTCAATCGGGAGGGAGTCTCAGGCTCTGAGCTCCAGTTCCGGGCGACTCTTTGGGGACCCAGACTCACACGGGAGAAACGGGTCTGTCTGGCATCGGTCAGAACTCAAGGGCAGCTTTCTCTCGGAGGCACTCTCGGCGATTGCCAGGACCTCTGAAGGCAGGGCTGAGAGCAGCCATACTGCTGGCTCGCTCTCCCGCAAGTTGATCCCCTGGGACCCTGCCCCGCCCAAGCCGTGCACGGAGGCTTTTGCATATGAAAGGCCCAGCCCTTTGTAATCTGAAAATAACTTAAACTGCAACTGCCCCAAGGCCCCAGGGCAACTTGCATTGCTTTACAGCTGGCTTCTGCTGGGTAGCCTTAGGCAAAGGCTAGATTAGCACCTCCTTCGATCCAAGAGCCAGTGTACCCAGTGGTCAAAGTGGGACCATCCAATTACAACTACTCAGATCTATAAGGGACACACTCAGGGGGCAGACTCAGTGAGCACCAAAGCCCCACTGAAGCAAGTCTTGCCCCAGAAAGGTGTCTTCAGCACAGAAGTTCTCCCACCGTAGACACAGCTGATTCTCACAGCCAATTGGCCTGGAGGTCAAATCCTCCCAGCTTTACATACAACAATCAAGGCTTAACTACAACAAGACTGTGCACAAAGCCCACAAGGGAGTGCACCAAGAGTGTCTACCTCAGGTAATTGGGACACTTAGCACAGAAAGCCACTCTATCGACACAGCGAAGCACAAAAAATGCCGAGACAAAGACACAGGACACAAATGACAGAAATGGAGGAAAGCAAACTGCTGGATATAGAGTTCAAAACCACACTTTCAAGGTCTCTCAAGAACTGTCTAGAAGCCGCCGATAAATTTAGTAAGACCCTCGAAAAGACTGGTGAGACCGCCGATAAATGTAGTGAGATCCTCAAGAAATCTAGTGAGACCCTCAATGTTGTGCTAAAGGACCAACTAGAAATTAAGCATACACTGACTGAAATAAAGAATATTATAGAGACTCCCAACTGCAGACCAGAGGATCTCAAGAAGCAAGTCAACGATTTGAAATACGAAGAAGCAAAAAACACCCAACCGGAAAAGCAAAATGAAAAAAGAATTCAAAAATACGAAGATAGTGTAAGGAGCCTCTGGGACAGTTTCAAACACACCAACATCCGAATTATAGGGGTGCCAGAAGAAGAGAGAGAGCAAGATATTGAAAACCTATTTGAAGAAATAATGACAGAAAACTTCCCCTACCTGGTGAAAGAAATAGACTTACAAGTCCAGGAAGCGCAGAGAACCCCAAACAAAAGGAATCCAAAGAGGACCACACCAAGACACATCATAATTAAAATGCCAAAGGCAAAAAACAAAGAGAGTATCCTAAAAGCAGCAAGAGAAAGAAAGTCAGTTACCTACAAGGGAGTACCCATACGATTGTCAGCTGATTTCTCAACAGAAACTTTGCAGGCCAGAAGGGAGTGGCAAGAAATATTCAAAGTGATGAATAGCAAGAACCTACAACCAAGATTACTTTATCCAGCCAAGCTATCATTCAGAAGTGAAGGTCAGATAAAGAGCTTCACAGATAAGAAAAAGCTAAAGGAGTTCATCACCACCAAACCAGTATTATATGAAATGCTGAAAGGTATCCTTTAAGAAGAGAAAGAAGAAGAAAAAGGTAAAGATACAAATTATGAACAACAAATACACATCTATCAACAAGTGAATCTAAAAACCAAGTGAATAAATGATCTGATGAACAGTATGAACTGGTGATTATAATAGAATCAGGGACATAGAAAGGGAATGGACTGACTATTCTTGGGGGGAAAAGGGGTGTTGGGGGTGCGGGAAGAGATTGGACAATAGTTATGCACCTATGGATGAGGACAGTGGGTGGGGAGTGAGGGAGGAGGGTGGGGTGGTAACTGGGTGGAGGGGAGTTATGGTGGGAAAAAAAGAGGAACCAATGTAATAATCTGAACAATAAAGATTTAATTAAAAAAATAAATAAATAAAAGCAGCAAGAGAGAAACAGTTAGTTACCTACAAGGGAGTACCCTTACGAATGTCAGCTGATTTCTCAACAGAAACTTTGCAGGCCAGAAGGGAGTGGCAAGAAATATTCAAAGTGATGAATGCCAAGAACCTACAACCAAGATTACTTTACCCAGCAAAGCTATGATTTAGAATTGAAGGTCAGATAAAGAGCTTCACAGACAAGAAAAAGCTAAAGGAGTTCATCACTGCCAAACCACAATTATATGAAATGCTGAAGGTTATTCTTTAAGAAGAGTAAGAAGAAGAAAAAGGTAAAGATAAAAATTATGAACAACAAAGTGACAACAAATACATATCTATCAACAAGTGAATCTAAAAATCAAGTGATTAAAAAATCTGACCGAGAGAAACCAAGATGGCGGCATAGGTAAACACCGGAGTTTGCTGCCTCGAACAACCATTTCAAAAATACAACTAAAAGACGGAACGGACATCACCCAGAACCACAGGAAGGCTGGCTGAGGAGGGACTCTTCAACTAGAAGGAAAAACAACAGCATTACAAGGCTTAGAGGAGGCGCAGTGTGGAAAATTTAAAGGTACGGCGGTGCGGTGGTGAGGGTGCGCGCGCAAAGCGGGCTGGTGGCTGAGGGCGCGGTTGTCGTTTTCACTCAGGAGTGAGTCTCAGACTCTGGGCTACAGATCCGGGCGAGTCTCTAGGGACCCAGACTCAAACGGGAGAAGCGGGACTGTCTGGCTACGGCCCCTCCGAGGTTTGCAGCGATTGCTGGGACAGAGAGGCAGAGCCCTTGGGGACGGACTGAGAGCGGCCATAGCTGCTCCCTCCCCCCGCCCTGTTGAGCCCGCCCCGCCCAGGCACTGCGCACAGACATTTGCCGATCGCCTCAGGCAAGGGCAGGACTAGCGCCTCCCCAGAATCCTACAGCCAGTCGGTCTGCTGGTCAAATCCCTCTAGTGTTAACTACAACAATTAAGGCTTGGCTAGAACAAGACTGCGCACAGAGACCACAAGGGGGTGCACCAAGAAAGCATAAAAGATGCGGAGACAAAAAAACATGACAGAAATGGAGGATATGGAGCTAAGAATCGCAATTTTGAGGGCTTGCCATAAATTTGTGCAGAGCCTCACGAAAACTAATGAGACCCTCGATGCTACGATAAAGAAATTAGAAAGTAAGCATACACGGACTGAAATAAAGAATATTATACCCAATAGCAGACCAGACGAGTATAAGAATCAAACCAAAGATTCGACAAAAAACACCCAATTGGAAAAGCAAAATGAAAAAAGAATCCGAAACTGTGAAGATAGTGTAAGGAGCCTCTGGGACAGCTACAAGCATACCAACATCAGAATAATAGGGGTGCCAGAAGATGAGAGACAGCAAGATATTGAAAACCTATTTGAAGAAATAATGGCAGAAAACTTCCCCCACCTGGTGAAAGAAATGGACTTACAGGTCCAAGAAGCGCAGAGAACCCCAAACAAAAGGAATCCAAAGAGGACCACACCAAGACATATCATAATTAAAATGCCAAGAGCAAAAGACAAAGAGAGAATCTTAAAAGCAGCAAGAGAAAGAGATTCAATTACCTACAAGGGAATACCCATACGACTGTCAGCTGATTTCTCAACAGAAACTTTGCAGGCCAGAAGGGAATGGCAAGAAATATTCAAAGTGCTGAATACCAAGAACCTACAACCAAGACTACTTTATCCAGCAAAGCTATCATTCAGAATTGAAGGTCAGATAAAGAGCTTCACAGATAAGGAAAAGCTAAAGGAGTTCATCACCACCAAACCAGTATTATACGAAATACTGAAAGGTATCCTTTAAGAAGAGGAAGAAGAAAAAGGTAAAGATACAAATTGTGAACAACAAACATGCATCTATCAACAAGTGAATCTAAGAATCAAGTGAATAAATAATCTGATGTACAGAATGAACTGGTGATTATAATGAATCAGGGACATAGAAAGGGAATGGACTGACTATTCTTGGGGGGGAAAGGGGAATGGGAGATTCGGGAAGAGACTGGACAAAAATCGTGCACCTATGGATGAGGACAGTGG
>NW_005871180.1:2389021-2409868 GCF_000147115.1 Myotis lucifugus
GATTTGGCTCGTAGATGGGGCAATGAGGGGCAACTAGGCCAGCAGTGGGGGGCAGTTGGCGGTGATCAGGCTGGTGGAGGAGACAATTATGGGCGACCAGCCTGGCAGAGGGGGGCAGTTGGGGGCAATCAGGCCGGCAGAGGGGGCAGTAACAGGTGAACAGGTCAGCGGGGGTGGGGGAGTCAGTTAGGAGCAACCAGTTCGGCAGGAAGGGGGCAGTTGGGGGCAACCTGGCCGGCAGCTGGGGGCAGTTAGGGGTGACCAGGCCAGCAGGTTGGGCATTTAGGGGTGATCAAGCCGGCACACAGAGGCAGTGAGAGCCAATCAGGCTGGGAGGGGGGGGGGCAGTTAGGGGCGACCATGCAGGCAGGCAGGTGAGCAATTAGGAGCCAGTGGTCCAGGATTGTGAGAGGGATGTCTGACTGCCGGTTTAGACCTGATCCCCGGGATTGGAGAGGGTGCAGGCCGGGCTGAGGGACCCGCCCCCCTTGCACGAATTTCGTGCACCGGGCCTCTAGTTATAACATATAAAAAAAATTTATTGATGGATTTTAAAGATAGAGGAACAAAAGGAGGAGAGGATAAACACTGATGTGAGAAAGACACTTCCACTAGTTGCAGCTACGTGCAAAAAAATGAAACTAGACCATCACAAGAATAAACTTAATATGCATAAGAGACTTAAATGTGAATTGTGCAACCATCAAAATCCTAGAAGAAACCATAAGCAGCAAAATCTCAGACATCTCTTATAGCAATATGTTTACAGATACATCTCCTAGGGCAAAGGAAACTAAGGTAAAAATAAACAAATGGTACTACATCAAAATAAAAACCTACACCACAAAATGAAAAGGAAGCCCACTGTATGGGAGAACATATTTGGCAATGATACGTCTGCTAGAGGGTTAATAGCCAAAATATATAAGGAACTCATACAACTTAACATAAGAAAGACAAACAATGCAATTAAAAAATGAGCAAAGAACCTAAATAGATACTTCTTGAAAACAGACATACAAACAGACATACAGATGGCCAAGAGACATATGAAAATATGCTCAAAGTCAATGATCATCACATGGAAATTAAAACAACGAGGTTTCACCTCATACCAGTCAAAATGGCTACCATCAACAAATCAACAAATGACAATGCTGGTGAAGATTTAAAAAAAAAAAGAACCCTAGTACACTGCTGGTGGGAATGCAGACTGGTGCAGCCATTATAGAAAACAGTATGAAGTTTCCTCAAATATGGAACTGCCATTTGACCCAGTGATCCCACTTCTAGGAATATATCCTAAGAAACCTGAAACACTCATCAGAAAGAATGTATGCACCCCTATGTTCATAGCAGCACACTTTACAATAGCTAAGATCTGGAAACAGCCGAAGTGCCCATCAGTAGACGAGTGGATAAAAATGCTGTGGTACATTTACACCAGGGAATACTCTGCAGCAGTAAAAACAGAAAGATCTCTTACCCTTTGAGACACCATGGAGGGACCTGGAGAGTATTATGCTAAGTGAAACAAGCCAGTCAGAGAAAGATAAGTATCACATGATCTCACTTATATGTGGAATCTAATGAACAAAATAAACTGATGAACAAAATAGATCCATAGACACAGAAGCATAGAACAGACTGTGAAATCTCAGAGAAAGGCAGAGGTTGGTGGGCAGGTGGGAAGAGATCAACCAAAAAACTTGTATGATTATAAGCATAACCCATGGACACAGACAATAGGGTGGTGGGGGCCTGTGCGGAGGTGGGTGCAGGCTATAACAGGTGAATGGGAGAATAAAGGAGATATATGCAATATTTTCAATAATAAAGATTTTAAAAATTATGTTTAGAGTCATAAAGGGTTAAAAGTTGGTCACAGAAAAATACAGTTGAAAAATTTAAGACTGGTAGAGTGAAATTTTAGTTAATAAAGAATAAAATAAAATTTTGTACTTATTTTTTAATATTTTAAAAATCCTCAGTGAGGCTATGTTCATTAATTTTAGAGAGATGAAGGGAGCGAGAAGGGAGGGGGGACATCGATGTGAGAGAGAAACATCAATATGAGAGTGAAATATCAATTTGTTGCCTCCAGTATGCTCCCTGCCCAGTGCTTGAACCCATAACCTAGGTATGTGCCCTAATAGGGAACTGAACCCTCAACCTTTTGGTGTATGGGACGACTTTCCACCCAACCCAGCCACTTGGTCAGGGCAAATTTTGTGTTAAGGTATAAGAAATGGCAAAAGCAAGGATTTAAAAACGTGCAATCAAAACTGGCTATGTGGCCCAGCCGGCATGGCTCAGTGGTTCAGTGCCAATCTATGAACCAGGAGGTCAAGGTCTGATTCCCAGTCAGGGCACATGTTGGGGTTGCGGCCCGATCCCCAGGGTGGGGCGTGCAAGAGGCAGCCAATCAATAATTCTCTCTCATCACTGATGTTTTTATCTTTCTCTCCCTCTCCCTCCCTCTCTCAAATCAATAAAAGTATTTTTTAAAGACTAAAAAAGCCCCAACAACTGGCTATGTAGTACAGGTATTTAAAGTTAGTTAATTAAAGTTACACTTGATTTGCAATTTAAATGTGCTCTACTAATATGAACCATGGTGTTTAAAAGAGCCCTGCAGCTAGAGTAACACTCAGCCTTACATTCCCTGATCTATCCATTTCCACAGCAGCAGGTGAGAGAGTGTGGTGAACGAAGAAAATGACACTGTTCTCCTAAAAGAAATTTATGACTCAAGTGTTCTACAATCCAAATCACTCAAGACCTCACCAGATTATTTATCTTAATCTACCAGGGCTGATCTGATTATGACATTAGCCCTTTTTAAATCAGTTGATGAGGTATTTCCGGGAAATGGGAAGAACGAGTTCGTACCGTTTAACTGAAAAAATGTGATGTTCCAAATCTCAACAATATCCCCTTTCTTTAAAGGTCTCCATTTTAAATACCACAAATACAAAAACAAAAAAAGGGGTATCAAATGCTTCGCCGCACTCCCCTCCCCCGAAAAAAAAAAAAAATCAGTTGATGAGAGCTGATCAGATTCTGAAGCCTAGGAAACACATGAGAATGAAAGGCAAAATATGTACATATACATGTGAGACAATATAAGTATATGTAAGTCATCATGGAATAACTACAGAACTCCAGTCCTGTGTGATACATCAAGAAATGTGTCCTGAGATGAAGATTGCAATGTTCAACAGAATAGACTATGAATATATTACATTCGTATTAGCCTGTAAAATATTAATCAAAGCAGTCTAATGACATTCATTAAAGACAGGCTGACTTTAATATATCAATAGAACAAAAGGAAATTTCAGGAAAAGATTCAATTATATATAAATATTTAGTACATGATAAGGAAGGATTCCAAACCAGTAGCAAAAGACTGAGAATATTTAATAATGGTACTAGAAAAACTGGTTAGTAATTTGGAAAAAAGTATCTTATACAAAATAAAACAAAATCTAGATGGATTATTTTAAAGAAGTACTTAAAAATTAAAATAATCTGCCCTAGCCAGTTTGGCTCAGTCCACAGAGCGCTGGCCTGCGGACCAAAGGGTCCCGGGTTGGATTCTGGTCAAGGACATATACCTTGGTTGCAGGCTCCTCCCTGGCCCAGGCCCTTTTCGGGGCGCATGCAGGAAGCAACCAATTGATGTGCTTCTCTCACATCGGTGTTTCTCTTTGTCTTTCCCTTTCTCTTCCACTCTCCCTAAAAATCAGTGGGAAAATATCCTCAAGTGAGGATTAACCATAAAAAAATAAATAAATAATCTAAAAAGCTGGAAGAAAATATTTTAAAAATATTTATATAAGTTTAAGGAAGGAAAGACTTTGCTAAGCATCAAAAAGTAAAAAAAAAATCAGAGAAGGCAAAGGCAGATTTAGCTTTTCAAATTTATACTTCTACGTCAATTTGAAGCCATTAAAATGTATTCAATCAAAGTCTAGTCACCTCAACTATTTCTCCATATTACCCCCATCTCTCTCTGGACTGTTTTAATTACCTTCTAATGGTCTCCCTGCTGTCATACTTGACTCTCTACAGTCTATCTACAATAAAGCAGCCAGACAATGTTACATCTAAGTTCAGAACCTCAATGGCTCACTTTTCACTCAACCTAAATAACAAAGTCCTTCCACTGGCTTACCTAACCCTATTGGCTCCTCACATGGCCTCATCACCTACAACTACACTCTACGCCCCCACCCCCGCCCAACCCTTGTTTACTCTGTCCCAGCCACCTGTCCCTGTATCTATTCGTTTTCATATTAACCATGTGAAAATAATCTTGATAATATTTAACATTCACAAAGTAATACTTACTATGAGCCAGACACTGTTCTAATTGCTTTACATAGATTTTCTCATTCAATTCCAATAGCTACTTCCTTCACTTTACAGATGATGAAATTGAGGTTAATTAATCTGTCCTTAGAGCTGTCAGTTAAGTGGTGAAGCCAGAATTCAAAATCACAGGTGAACAAAGCCTACTCCACAGCCCAAATTCTAACCTCAGTGATATTTTCCCACTGCTTATCTTTAACATTCTTCAGAAACAAGTATAATATAAATAGAAGGTAGGTTAAGGACTAAGATATGGAAATACCCAGTGCTTGATATAGAGTTAGAGAGGTTGGGAACCAGGATGCTGGGAATGAAAATACTTCTTAAAGGTAAAAGTCAGCACATAATTTGTTATTATATAAAACAAAATATGACATTTAAAACTTACTTTTTCTGTAGTAACAGTCAAAGAAGGAACCAATGCAGGTGATGGTTCTGGTTGCTTCTTATGTTTTTGTTTGTGTTTATCCTTTTCCTTATATTTCTAAAAATGAATAGAAGTAAAATCCAATTTAAATAACATGCACAAGATGAGATTTTTAAAAATAATTGTTTAGTATTTGAAATGTTAACAAATACTTGTCAAAAACTATAAAATCACTTCTAATGACAATTCATACATAAACAAGATCAGTAGTATATTTACATAATAGCATTACTATATATTGAAATCCAATATAATAAAAGGCTAATATGCAAATCGACCAAACGGCGGAACGACTGGTCACTATGACGTGCATTGACTACCAGAAAGCAGACGCTCAATGCAGGAGCTGCCCCCTGGTGGTCAGTGCGCCAGAAGCCAGGCTCACTGCTGGTGAGCACAGCGGCAGGAGCCTCTCCCACCTCCATGGCAGCACTAAGAATGCCTGACTGCCGGCTTAGGCCCACAACCCACGGGGAACGGGCCTAAGCCAGCAGTTGGACATCCCCCGAGGTCTCCCGGACTGCAAGAGGGTGCAGGCTGGGCTGAGGGGGAGGACCCCCCCCCCCGCCCCGTGCACGAATTTCATGCACAGAGTCTCTAGTATAATAATACTAGTATAAGTTATTTAAAGTGACTTCAGCTTCCTTCTCCTTGAACAAGATAAAATATAAGTAACTGAAGTCTACAATTATTTGCTACATTTATATCTGGCAAACTATTTCATATTTTTCCTCATTAAAAACTAAATACTTTTGTGTATCTTTTATAAATAGAACTTTAAAATTTACATAGCACATTGACATGCATTTTCGCATTAGAATAGTGTCAGATTCTCCATCAACATGCATTAAATTCCACAAACTAGAAACCAGAACAAGAAATCTTCCTAGGCTTATTCAGAAAATGGATGATTTAGTTATCACTAACAAAAATAATTTAAAGTTATGGTTTGCTGCTTTACTTTGAAGTCCTAACATACTCTCCTGATAGACCAAGTAGAGAATGAGGCCCTACATTCTGAGGTACCCCAGCCTACAGTCAGTACCAACTAGGCCCAGACATGTGTATAAGATGATCTTGAACCATGTAACCAGCTGAATGTAGTCCCATGAATATATCTAGCTGTTACCACGTGGGGAAAACATTAATGATCCTGCTAAGCCACTAAAAATTGTGAGGTGGTTTATCAAGCGACAGTATATAAGCAAAACAAGACTAGAATTCACAAATGGGTCATGGGAGTTAAAGAAAGTACAAATTAAAAGTAACACACATTAGGTTTTGTTGGGCTATCTTTGTATTCACCAAATAACAAATATAATTATACAATATAATTTTAAATATGAGGTAAAAATGATCCTGGTCTATTAATTTCTATATCAATATTTTTCTCCCATAAAGATAATAAAGGAACCTTTTCTACCTTTATTCATGTTCTACCTCCCATACTGGTTTTATTCTGAAAGGATACAAGAGCTGGGATAATTGAATAATGAATGACCCTGAATAACAAGGTAAATAAACTCTAAAGAACTTGAAGAGCACATGAGAATAAAAGGCAAAGAAAGCACACACATATACATGTGTGAGAATGTAATTACATGTAAGTCCTCATGGAATATTACAAAACTCTGGTCTGTATGATACATCAAGAAATGTATTCTGAGCCCAGCCAGTGTGGCTCAATAGTTGAACCAGGAGGTTCACGGTTCAATTCCTACTCAGGGCATATGCCGGTGTTGAGGGCTTGATTCCCAGTGTGGGGCGTGCAGGAGGCAGCCAGTCAACAATTCTCTCTCATCATTGATGTTTCTATCTCTCTCTCCCTCTTCCTTCCTCTCTGAAATCAGTAAAAATATTATTTTTTAAAATGTATCCTGAGATGAGGATTGCAAATGTTCATGGAAACAGACTGAGAATAAATTATATTCATCTTATTAGCCTGTAAAATATGAATCGAAACAGTCTAATGACATTCACTAAAGACATAGAACAAAAGGAAATTCCAGCCCTCGCCGGTTTGGCTCAGTGGATAGAGCTTTGGGCTGCAGACCAAAGGGTCCCAGGTTCAATTCCAGCCAAGGGCACATACCCGGGTTGCAGGCTCAATCTCCAGTGTGGGGGGTGCAGGAGGCAGCCGATCAATGATTCTCTCTCATCATTGATGTTTCTAACTCTCTCCCCCTCTCCCTTCCTGTCTGAAATCAATAAAAACATATTTTTTAAAAAAACAAAAGGAAATTCCAGGAAAAGACTCAATTAAATATCAATATATATTAAGTATATGATATGAAAGGATTCCAGGGAAAGACTGAAATTATTTAATAATAGTACTAGAAAAACTCGTAATTTGGGGAAAATTACCTTATACAAAATAAAATCCAGGATTATTTTAAAGAGTCAAGTAGAAATTAAAATAATCTAAGAGGTTAGGAGAAAATATCTTAATAGTCTAACTAACTTTTTAAAAAGGAGTAAAAAATCAGAAAGGGAAAAGGCAGGTGTGGGGATTCAGAATAAGTCACCCCAAGATGTGCCTCTGGTATGTGACTGTTTTGAGCTAAAGGCAACTTTAGCCTCTGGCTCCAGAGAAACTTCTGCCCCTCCCTTAACTACCTAGAAGAACTTGAATTAAAAGCCTTGTCCCTAACAGAAGATTATTAGAGATAAACTCTTTTGACCTAGCTAAAGGGCAAGGTAAACTTCTATTTATTAACATCTGTTCTTATCATCCTGCAATGACCCTTTAAAGACCCCAAGGCACCTTACCTATCCCTGGCTCAAAATGTCTTTATACTCATTTTCCCTTTCTATTCATGTGGGACCTATACTCTCACATGTATAAGTGATTCCCATATATACATATGTATTAAACTTGGTTATTTTCTCTTGCTAATGTCTCATACCTATTTAATTATTAGACCAGCTGAAAGAATCCTGTGGGCAAAGGTAAGTTTCTTCCTTTCCCAGACAAGGTTTATTCAAGAAATTACCTAAATTACAGTACAGTAAATGTCTAGAGCAGTGATGGCGAACCTTTTGAGCTCGGCGTATCAGCATTTTGAAAAACCCTAACTTAACTCTGGTGCCGTGTCACATATAAAAATTTTTTCATATTTGCAACCATAGTAAAACAAAGACTTATATTTTTGATATTTATTTTATATATTTAAATGCCATTTAACAAAGAAAAATCAACCAAAAAAATGAGTTCCTGTGTCACCTCTGACACGCGTGTCATAGGTTCGCCATCACTGGTCTAGAGAGCCTCCCAAGCATGAACAAGATGACAAAAAGTTGAATGGCAAAGAAACTACACCCTCAAAATAAACAATATAAAAAGCATAACATGAATAAGATAAATATCTCAATCTAGGAGTAAATATAACTCAGCATAAAGATATTTCTCAAAACTGCCCATGCTAAATGAAACTTAATTATTCAAACTTAAGTTCAAACAAAGCTCAAAAAGGAGATGTTAAACAAAGAAAGGTTAAAAATAACAAAAACAAAAAATACCTTGGGATATGCAGAACCAAAGTAGTTTAAAAGCAAAAACATTAGTAAATAAAATAAAAACAGCAAGGAAAAGAATATATACTGTTAAAAAATAAAAGTAATGCTAAAAGAAAGGCATGAAATAATCACAGTGATACAAATGAGAAAAACAGCAGATATTAAAACAGTTAGAGAGGAACTACAAAAAAACAAAGATAGCCCTGGCCAGTGGCTAAATGGGTTGGTGCATCATCCTGTACACCAAAAAGGGTGTGAATTCAATTCCCAGACAGGACACACACCTAGGTTGTGGGGTCGATCCCCGGTCAGGGCACGTATGGAAGGCAATTAACCAATGTTTCTGTCTCTCTCTTTTTTCCTGTCTCTCTCTTTTTTCCTCTCTTTCTAAAATCAATAAAAACATATCCTCAGGTGAGGATTTTTTTAAAAGGAGTAAAAAAACAAAACAAAGATAATTAAACATAAAGATAATTTGTGTCCTTACAGTATTGAATTTAATAAATGGGTTAATGGGGGGGGGGGGGGATGAGGACACATTTGTAATTCCTTAACTAATAAAGAATTTAAAGATTTAAAAAAATGTTTTTATTGATTTCAGAGAGGAAAGGAGAGGAAGAAAAAGACAGAAACATCAATGATAAGAATCATCAATCGGCTGCCTCCTGCACACCCCCTACAAGGGATCAAGCCTGAAACCCGATTATGTGCCTTGATCAGGAATTGAACTATAAACTCCTGAGTCATGGGCTAATGCTCAACCACTGAGCAACACCGGCTGGGCCCATTTCTTTTTCTTACTCAAAATATAACTAGATATTTCCCAGTTTCGCAGTTAGATGTGGCCATTTAATTGAATTCTGGCCAAAAGCAATCTGAAAGAAAAATAACCTGTGTCACCTCTAGGCCTGGTTCTTAATAGCCTCAACTATTTAGTGTCCAAGCTCCTTCCTTTTTCCAGAGATTAATACAAATAAGCATGGCAACCATAGAAGCAACACTGAAAAGAAGGCTGAGCCACAAGATGAAAGGAACCTAGTTCCTGATTCATGGCTTGGAAATAAGCTGTCTGCCAATTGAGCACACCTGTTCTGCAAAGGCTATAATGAGACAAAGAAGGACCTAGCAATTCTACTTCTACGAATTTATCCCAATAAACCCAAAACAATAATTTGAAAATACATACACATGCATATGTACACTGCAGCCAAGATATAGAAGCAACCTAAGTGTCCACCAATAGATGAATAAATAAATAAGTGGTGCATATACACACTGGAATATGACTCAGTCATAAAAAAGAATTAAATCTTGACATCTGCAACAACCTGGATTGGACCTAGAGGGAATTGTGTTGAATCAAATAAGTTAAAGACAAAGACAAATGACGTATGAATTCACTTATACGTGGAATCTAAAAAAATAAATGAACAAGCAGAACAGAAACAGGCTCACAGATACAAAGAACATTTTGACAGTTGCCAGATGGGAGGAGGGGATGGGGAGATGGAAAAGGTGAAGGGATTAAGAAGAACAGATTGAAACTAACAAAATAGAAACAGACTCATAGATACAGAGGGGTGAGGAGTACAAATTGGTAGTTACAGAACAGTCATGGAGATGTAAAGTACAGCATAGGGAATATAGTCAACAATTCTGACTAAATAGGAGACAATTCTGTATGTCTCTACTATTTCTGCATGTCTTTTGAGTGAGGCAATGACTTGGTTGTTTTTCTGGACTATCAGAGCATCTGTGTTGAGCAGTAAGTAGCCACACTTACTGTCCATTAAAAAAAGTTCAAATGCATTAAGCTCAGGGTTCCTCTACTGCAATACAACAGACTCTATGAGCAGATATCATCTGGTCCTCTCTGCATTACCCTATGGAAACTGGGTCTCAGGGGAACACAGAATTTTCCTGTCTGCTAACTACCCATATACCTATGGTAAAATCAAAGACCTCTTTCATAGTTCTTAACAACTTGGTAATGAGAATGTGATGCTGCTTTAGTCCTATTAGGGAGATTTCCCAAAGATAGATCCTCTCTCATGGGAAATTATAGTTGAGACCTTGGCTGGGATTTAGGCTCCTAGTGCCCAGACTGGGTTTACAACATTAACAGAGCATTTACAGTGTGATAAAGGTGACCCACTGCCAAATGAAAAATCTAGGTTAATTCTTATAATTGGCACTGCCACCCTGAAAAATTCTCCCAGCCCTTACAGAACTAGGCACTTTACAAAACTAGGTGAAAACTTGAGAAATTATATTAGTAACAGGAGTAGCAGATGCCACAGATTAAGGAGAGCTATCTAAAACAGGTCCCTGCTATGTGAGCCAAGATTGAGTCAACCAGAGTGTACAAACTGGCTGATGAGTCAATAGATTCCCAGGGCTGAAATAATTGGTTTCACCCTTGAGTATTGTGAGTGCTAAAAAAAAGGAAAATGTATTTAGTTGACCCACAAGCAGCCATCATACCCTTCCAAATTCAAAGTAAATAGAAGGCATATTTAATGGCGTGGAGCCACTCTGTACCCCCAAAATCTCTCACTCTTTATCAACCTCCTCACTCTTTAAGGCAACCTCAGTTGCTTTAAGAAGAAAAGTGAATTGAGATGGGGACGAGGTTTCCCTGTCCCCAGGGAGGAATCAATCAATTGCACCCACCCAAGTATGCTGGGGAATTTGGAAAGAGGAGAGACACAAATTTTTAAAGTTCTGTCACACAGAGATACCTAGATCATTATGCTACTTGGACCCATGGAAGAAAAAGGCATCAGGATGCAGAGCAGAGATTAAAATTGTGGGTAAGGAAGCTAACATGACTTTGTAGGCTGGGCCTTTCAGCAGCTAGCTGTACTTTTGTCACTTTTTATACATATCAAGGTAGAGCAGGAATTCATTTATCAGGAGTCACCAAACTATAGCACCCAAGCTAGCAATGATTTTTGCATCTTTTAGAGTTGTTTTAAAAAACGGAAGAATATGTGACAGAGATTGTATTATATCTATAAAGACTGAAATAAGTGTCTGATTCTTTACAGATAATTAGGGTTGCAAACCCTTGTGTTGTATACTTATCATTACCCATCTTATAAGTGCCAAAGGGTATTCTCCCAATCAGAAGATGCTAATCAAACAGAGAAATTGCTCCCCAAATCACTTTGCTTTCCTTGGAGGTCCAACAGAAACAGAACAGAATTACAAGAGGACAAAGGGAAACCACAACCTTGATTAAGAACTTAAAGTATGTAATATCTCAACACAAAAGCCCTGCTAGGCCAGTGGCAAAAGGTTAACAGAAGTTGGAGACATATAATTAATTATTATTAACTGAGTTTAGTCATTGCTGTTATAGCCACTGCTATTACAGACTAAATCCATTACATAAAGCGATGGTACTTAGTTGGTTGTCTTGCCATTCCTCGCATACTCGGGGTTCAAGATCAGTTCATATGCATGTTTCAAGGCCGCCATTAGAAGTTTGTAGTACCTCCCCAGGAAAACCTAAATTTCCTTGCCATTTGTCACCAACAGGCATATCAAGATTTAGTGCAAGTGTCTCTATCTGATTTCCAAAGCTTTCACTATTGGTTGTAAATTAGCAGCATGAGTCTCAACAGTTCTTACACTGATGGTATCACACCTCTCCCAGCAGGGCTGCTGAAAAATCCCAATAAAATTCAGAGGCCTGCTCAGCAAGCAAAGTTTCTCTGAGAACTATGTGAGTAGATTTACAATGTCCAATCCCTCTTTTCAGACCCCCAACATAAAAAAAATAAAAAAGCTGAGCATCTTGTTGAACCTTTTAAGCAATTAGAGGCTGTATGTGATTCACTTTGACATTTTACTTGGACTTTTTATCAGCTAATTAATAATAACTGATTATTAATGTCCATTGTAACTTCTCTCTGCCTGACTGATAAGTATATCCATTTTCAATATTTAATACTAAAGCTTTTTCTTCCTTCAGGGATAAAGGTCCATCAGAAATTATCCCTTTTCATGATTGCAGCAAAGTCCTTTTACTTCCATTAACATCTCATGCTCCAGTTTCATATTCCACCTACAGGTGTATGTAACTACTACATTGTGTTCAATGCAACTAAAATAAAATTTTCTCCTTAGTTTCCTTTGCCCTAGGAGATGTATCCGTAAACATAATGCTACAAGAGATGTCTGAGATTTTGCTGCCTATGGTTTCTTCTAGGATTTTTATGGTTTCCTGACTTAGATTTAGGTCTTTTATCCATTTTGAATTTATTCTGTATATGGGTAAGTTGGTGGTCTAGTTTCATTTTTTTGTATGTAGCTGTCCAATTTTCCCAATACCATTTATTGGAGACTGTCTTGATTGTATGCTCTTGCCTCCTTTGTCAAATATTAATAGACGGTAATGGCTTGGGTCGATTTGTGGGGTCTCTGTTCTGTTTGTCCACCATACCTTAAATTTTAATGTGATAAAATCAAACTCATCATTCCTCCTTTTTATAATACTCACTAACAAGCTTTTCCTAAAGTCCTTACTTGTACTTATGGTACCACATCCCCAGTTAAGACAGCCTATAACCATCCATCACCTACAATACACCTTTTCCCTTGTCCTACCACTCCCAATCAGATCCCAGGCCGTATAGATTTTATTCCTTTAGCTTCTTGAATATTATTCCCCCATATCTGTCCATTCCTATAGCCATTAAGCCCTGTTTAGTCTTCATTACTTTTACTCTGATTCAGGCTAACATACTTAAGGAGCATAGTATAGGGTCAAGAGCATAGACTTGGGAGCCAGATTACAGGGGTTCCCATTCAGCTCTATTTTAATAACTTAGTTGTTCAAGCTGCTCAACCGCTCGCTATGATGTGCGCTGACCACCAGGGGGAGGCACGGAACAAAGGAAGGCCCCGGCTGGCAGCTGGGGGAAGGAAGGCCCCGGCCAGCAGCTGAAAGGCCCCGATCACCAGCCAGACCTAGGGACCCTATCCATGTATGAATTTCATGCACTGGGCCTCTAGTTACATTTAAAGTACTTGGCACTGTGTCTAACATGTAGTAAATACTACACACATTAGTTATTGTTGCTTTGTTATCATTGTAGTCATCATCATTCTACAAACTGTCTCCTAATTTCAATCATTCATTAAGTAAAAATATTATTTATCGGGCACATAAGCACAAAGATAAATAAAACTTATAAAGGCAAATAAGACTTACGAAGAAATTCCATTGTTTTAATGAGGAAAATATATAAAATTTAGATAAATGCTATAAATAAAGCTATCAGTCATCACAGTGGTTCCCAAATTCTGTCACCTCATACAACACTGGTGAATAGTCTTCCTCATGCCATTACTAAATACAAACTCCCCTTATTGGGGTTCCATAAATGGCCCCAACCTGTGTTCATCCTTATCATTCCTACCCCATTACCCCATATCCTTTCAAGAAACTGAACCTTCTCTATGTTTAAATGCTGAACTTTCTAATTTTTTTTACTTGTCATTGAGAACACTGTACCTGCATAACTCCTTAAAACCACTAACATTTGAGACTTTTCTTAAATGCTTCCATTTAGCATTTCCTACTGTCTCACAGGAAGCTTCTGCTAAATTTCCACAAGCACTGTATTTTCCTCTGACTGTCCCTAACTCACTCTGGATTACCTGTATATTTATTTTACCTGTATATTTATTTTATTCAGAAACCACTACAACTGTACACTTTTTAAAAACTCAACTGTGGTTACATGTGACAACTAAGGCTAAAAAGAAAGTAAGCCTACACAAGAATTTAGTAAAAACATCAATTGAGTGACTGATTTTACTACACAAAATCATTGGGTAACTATCCTCTTTCTAAGTAGATTGTGCTAATAATTCATCAATTAAGATTAAACTATTAATACATCCATAATTATTTATCATAAAGATTTTATCAAGTCTACCTGCTTCCTGAATGACTTAATATAAATTCTTTTTTTAATATATTTTTATTGATTTCAGAGAGGAAGTGAGAGAGATAGAAACATCAATGATGAGAGAGAATCATTGACTGGCTGCCTCCTGCATGCCCCCTACTGGGGATCAAGACCGCAACCCAGGCATGTGCCCTTGACTAGAATCGAACCCGGGACCCTTCACTCCGCAGGCTAACGCTCTATCCACTGAGCCAAACCATCCAAGGCTTAGTATAAATTCTTTATGTATTATTGACTGACTTAAAACTTTTTAGTGCCCATATTTGAGAGTAATGCACTTCATGACAAAATAAATAAACAAAATACAAAATTAAATAAAAATCCTGGTAACTCAAAAACAAGTAACCTAATGTTTATCCAGAAAACCTTAAATATGAACAAACAGGCTATAGCCATGCTGTCCAATATACTTGCCACATGTGGCTATGTACATTTAACTTAATTAAAATTAAATATTCGGTAATGTGATACATTTAAAGAGCTCAATAGGCAGATGTGGCTAGTGGCTACTGTATTAAAGAACACAGTTACAGGACATTTCCATCATTTCACAAAGTATTATTTGAAAGTGTGATCTAGAACATTATACTAAGTCAATAAAAATTTACATTTTATTTACTTCTCTTACTTTTCCTTTACTATAACTATCAAACAATAATCAGTACACAAAGTTTATCTAACAATAATCAGTCCCAAGTAGGTAAACAAAAGAGGCAAACACCAAGTAACTTATCATAACGAAAGTACAAAACCACTACAGAGGGGAAAAAGTTAGCAAGCATGTGGAGAAATCTGAACCTTGGTGGGAATGTAAAGTGGTACAGCTGCTATGGAAAACAGTTATAGTGGTTCTTCAAAAAATTAAACACAGAATCACCATGTGATCTAGCAACTCCATTTCTAGGTATATACCAAAAAGAATTGAAAGCAGAGTTTTGAAGAGATATTTATACACAGATGTTCATAGCAGCATTTATGCACAAGAGCTAAAAATTGAAACAACCCAACTGTCCATCAACAGATAAGCAAAATGTGCATGCAAAAGATTATTCAACCTTAAAAAGGAAGAAAACACTGACATATGCCACAACATGGATGAATCTTAAGGACAGTATGCTAAGTGAAATATGCCAGTCATAAAACAAATACTGTATGATTCCATTTATGAGGAATCTAGAGTAGTCAAATTCCTACAAACAGAAAGTAGAATGGTGGTTGCCAGGGAATTGGGGGGCGGGGGAGAGAGTTAGTGTTTAATGGCTACAGAGTTTTGGTTTTGAAAGATGAAGAGTTCTGCAGATAGATGGTGGTGGTGATAGATGCACAACAATATGAATGTATTTAATGCCACAGACCTGTACATACTTAAGATAGTAAATTTTTATGTGGGGGGGAAGAGTACTACAGAGAGGACCTAGGAGGCCATGTCATTATCACTTGCACAAGAGAAGTACAACAAGCTTAAACAGAGAAGTACAAGTGGTTGGAGAGCTACCCTAAATAGTTTATTAATATGTTCTGTCTATATACTACAAACCTTTTCTTCATCCATTCCCCTTGTTAGTTAAAATGCTACAAGTGAAAGTTTGAGACTGATTTGTTTCTGCTATTGTCCATTTTTAAAGTGAAGAAAGAAATCACTTACTTTTTAAAATACAGGTATTATAACACCAAGGATTTGGTAATGCTTATCTTTGGGGTGGAAAGCAGAGAGGTTGAGGGACTCAAGACAAAGGAAAGGGGCAGGAGCACCTGATACTGCAAGGGTGCGAAAGGGAGAGCAGTCAGAGGAGCCAGCCCCAGTGAAGTTGTTTTCTTCTTACCACACAAATGTGGGAAATGCACCATAAACCTTGACAATTGCAGAGTTTAGGAGACTGCTGTGAGGTATCTTGGGCCCACTTGAAAAAGCAGGCTCTATCTTGCTAACCTGAGTCATTATGTGCCATGTTCTAGGCTTTTCTTAATACAGTAGTTCTCCTGTCCCTTATCTGTGATTTTATTTTCTATGATTTCAGTTACCCAAGGTCAACCACAGTCCAAAAATATGAAATGAAAAATTCCAAAAATAAATAATTCATATGCTTTATATTGTACTCAGTAGTGGTTCTGAGTAGCAAGATAAAATCTCATACCATCCTGCTGTGCCCTGGATGTGAATCATCCCTTTGTCCAGCATCTCCACAGTGTATATGCTTAGTAACTGTCTAGTCCAGTGGTCGGCAAACTCATTAGTCAACAGAGCCAAATATGTACAGTACGACAATTGAAATTTCTTTTGAGAGCCAAATTTTTTAAACTTAAACTATATAGGTAGGTACATTGTTATTAACTTAATTAGGGTACTCCTAAGGCTTAGAAAGAGCCACACTCAAGGGGCCAAAGAGCCGCATGTGGCTCGCGAGCCGCAGTATGCCGACCACGGGACTCTAGACTATCAGATTGACTATCAAGGTATTACAGTGCTTGTGTTCAAGTAGCCCTCATTTTACCTAATAGCCCCAAACTGCAAGAGTAGTGATGCTGGCAACTTCAATTAGTTTCTTCTCCCTTCTATAACACTGAAACTCCACTTCAACAAATTCTTTAGCATTAAATCTGTGAAAGTTGACATAGTGAAGCCATTTCAAAATGAAGTTGGAACTGCCATTCCAGAGGATCTAACTGCCTTGTGTGTCTTATAGACTATTTGAATTGGGCCAGATCTTTGGATTGGGCCAAACCACCACTGTCTAACAAAAAATTATTTGTAAAGCCAGAGAAAAGCAGACATCCTGATGACAAGAACTGATGAATATGGACTCTCTAATCTGAAGAATCAGTAGCCAATCATGTATATCTCAAGAGGAACACGGCTTACTAGCACCAATAGGAGTTTCTTCTGTTCGTGTAATTATTTATTCCTTTCCTTTTCTCATAAAATCTCCTTGTCCTCACTCTGTAACTGGAACATCATTTGGGAGTCAGCCTGAATCTGTGCCCCCCAAATTTCAATTGATTCCCCCCAAAAATGCTTCTTGCCTCTCCACTTTTTAATTTCAGGTTAATAAACCCAAAGAACATAGATTTATTCTTTTTTTTTTTTTTTTTTTTTATAAATTTTATTGATTTTTTACAGAGAGGAAGGGAGAGGGATAGAGAGTTAGAAACATCAATGTGAGAGAAACATCGATCTTCCTCCTGTATCTATTGCTACTAATGTGCCCGCAACCAAGGTACATGCCCTTGACCGGAATCGAACCTGGGACCTTTCAGTCTGCAGGCCGACGCTCTGTCTACCGAGCCAAACCAGTTAGGGCCATAGATTTATTCTTATATTACTTGATCTTTCATATGCATCTAACACTGCTGAGCACTGACTGGCTTTCGTGAAATATTCACTTTCCCTGCATTCCAAAATACCAATCTCTCCTAACTTCCTCCTGTATCTATTGCCACTTCTTGATTTCTTCTGTAGATGCCCCCTGCCCTATTACTGAGAAAGGGAGAAAGGGCCCAAGCCCATTTGGTTCAGTGGACAGAGCATTGGCCCTCAAACTGAATGGTCACAGGTTTGATTCTGGGTCATGGGCACATCGGTTGCAGGCTTAATCCCAGCCTTGGTCCGGGCAAGTGCAGGAGGCAACCAATCAATGTCTCTCTCTCACATCGATTTTTCTCTCTGTGTCTCTCTCCCCCTCCCTTCCACTCTCTCTAAAAATCAATGGAAAAATATGCTCAGGTGAGGATTAACAAAAAAAAGGGAGAAAGGGAGGGAAGTTCTAATTTACAGTAGAAGGCCAATTTATGGATGACAGAATTAGAAAATCACCTTGCGTCAAACTGTTTTAGGTAAAATCTTCAATGAATGCTAAGACTTGTGGGTGAAAAAATGATAAGAAACAATAGATTTGCCCAATTCTCAAGGTGTGATAGCCAGCCTCCAAGATAGCTCCCAATGATCTTTGCCCCTAGGTAGTATCCACTCACATTGAACAGGCTGTACTATGCCACTAATAGATATTGCAAAAATGGTGGTGTGTCTTAAAAGTGGTTAAAATGGCAAATAATATTTATATATATATATTTTACTACCAATAAATAATTTAGAAAAAAAAGGCATTAAAAAAAGACAACATGTGACATCTTGTCACAAAAAAATAATGCAGCTTTCACCTTACCCTCTCTTAAAGCATTCTCTGGGAAAAGGTAGGTGCCATGTTACAAGGACACTCAAGCAGCCCTATGCAAAGGTCCATGCAGAAAGAAACTAAGGTTCTTGATCAGCCAGCATCAACTTGCCAACCATGTGAATAGCCATTTTGGGAGAATATCCTCAATTTTAGTCAAGCCTTTAAATAATTGAGTCTGGCCAACATCTTTGACTGCAATCTGATGAAAAATCTGAGCTAGAAATAACCAGCTAAATCCAAATTTCTTACCTATAAAAACTATGAGATAATAAATATTTATTATAGTTTTAAGCCACTAAAATTTAGGGTAATTTGTTATGCTGCAATAACAGGCTAGAGACACTGTTATGAGGAGTGGGATGCTACCATAACAACAACAACAACAAAAACTAAAAATACGGAATTAGGCAGTGGGCAGAAGCCCGAAGGACTTTCAGATTATGAATGAAAGCCTAATAAGCACTAAAGTCACTGTTAAGAATCCTTATGGCCTTTCAAGAGGCTGCTATAGAAAGCTTAAAAGAAAGTGGGGGCGGGGAGGAGGGAAATGTAGTAACAAAGTTTAGCAACATTGTTTCTTATAGTAATATAGAAAACAGAAAATGTATTTAATGAACTGTATGATTTACCTAAAAAGGAGATTTTCTAGATTATATGAAGGACTCTATTATCTGACTCCTGTGACTTTTTTGGTCCCTTGGCTTTTCGAGGAATGAGAAGGGCTGTTTTAAAGGCCACTTTCTCCTTTGGTCTCTTCTTCTGTACTTGATTCCATCAGTTCCTTTAGAGTCCTGACTCCAGAACCTATCCAGATTTTATACTCATTCCCAGTATTTGGGAGACCTCTTGGGAGATGGAAAAATATTGGCTGCTCTTCCATTGCATTAGAGGCCCAAAAAGCTAGCTGTCTGCAGGCCTCTTTGCCTCATCAGGTCTCACAGCCATTTCTTTAGTCTGTGTTTGCCACATGTCAGGAGAATATAACAGGTCAGTGCAGTGGATTGTATAAGATTATTACTCAGCAGTAAAGAGAGTGGACAGGGAGATTGTCTCTTTGAAATCCAGTCCTACATAGAGAGCATATCTCAGTCTATTGGGCCATCAGCCTGGAGTTTGTGGACAGAGCAAATGTTTCCTTTTCGGGTACCCTGCAAAATCTGACCCCCTTGCCTTACACTTCAGTGTCTTGCCTTTTTCTCTTTCCAGCACTAGGCTGGGGATGTAGACAAGCCCTGGCTCCCCCACATTTTGTATTTTTCTAAGTCTGTACACTTTGCTTCTGAAACTTGCTTTTCCTAGGGTCAGAATATCATCCTCTTTTTCGACTATAACTCATCTTTAGATGATAGAAAACTTCTGGTCGACTTATCCATGGAAGGGGTTTACTGGGCAACAGGAAATTTTTAAAGAACACTGGTTAATGTATCACAATGCCATCCTCCTACTTACAGAAGTGCCCATTTGAGCCACCAAGTGGAATGATCAGTAAGTCTTAGGGTGCTGAGATAGGGAGTGATCAGTAGAGTCTGACTGGTAAGTGATTGCAGTTGTCTTTCTGCTCTGTGTGGAGTGGTATGGTGTCTCTCAGGGGCAATGAGGCAATTTTGACCAACTTTCTAAAAATCATTCGATTTCGCCACAATCACAAAGTGTCTGAATTTATCCCAGGGAGAACACTGTCACAACGCCTATCTGTGAGGCTTTGACGAAACTCTAGTTCAGTGGTTCTCAGCCTTCCTAATACAGCGACCCTTTAATACAGTTCCTCATGTTGTGGTGACCCCCAATTTCAGTTACAAATTGAACATATTAAAGCATAGTGATTAATCGCAAAAACAAATTATATATGTAATTATATATGTGTTTTCCGATGGTCTTAGGCGACCCCTGTGAAAGGGTCGTTTGACACCCAAAAGGGGTCGCGACCCACAGGTTGAGAACCGCTGCTCTAAGTTCAGGCCAAATTGTTCATCCTTTGCCAGTTCTTTCTCCTTCAAATATGATTGTGATACATCATATAGAAGGAACTTATGAAGTTAATTGATGCCTCCATTTTTCGACTCTACCCTAATTTGTTATGGGTATGTCACTGCTGGTTTCATCATGCACATTTCCATGTATAAAAAATACATTCAAAATTTTAAATTATTAATCATTATTTTTATGATACTCCGAATCTGTTTTATATCTGCAAATTATGGGACTGTTGGATTAAATACATATTTAAATATATTTTACAAGATTTTCTTCCTGTTTGTGGAGAGTTATGGGTCAGCAGCAGTTTCCCCAAAACTTACTCAAACTCCTAAACTCTGTGAAAAAATTACTTTAATACTTTTATTTCTCTTTCACCTGATTAAGTATCTACCAG
>NW_005871180.1:2411245-2414581 GCF_000147115.1 Myotis lucifugus
AAGACTGCTGACTTCTCTGTTTAGTGATGAGATAAAACTCTCCCTTCTTTTCCCCTTCCCTCCTCCTGCCTTAGTGGTTATCCTTTCTGCCTAACATCCCCCCAATTGATATTTGTCTTTGGGTTTAGCTGGCACAAATGGCATTAATTGGGTCTTTGTTCTGTATTTTCTCAGGCCCAGGGTTAGGGAAGAGAGATATTAACCATTTGCTCTCAAGTGTCCTTGTTTGGGGAAGATAAGTTCTTAACTTATCACTGCAAGCTGCCCAAACTGTTTGGCCTCATTTAATTTTGTCTCAGTTTCCCCATTTCACTTGCTCAGAAATCTTCCTAGCTTCTTACTATCCTGCAGGAGACAGATGGATTTCTAGCATATCTAATTGGAACTGAGTGCATTTCCATACACTACATAGTCATTAATGGTGAGTTGGCTGTAAGATATAAGAATAGTATTACATTTTTTATACATTATGGATTAGTTAGCATTGATGAGTGGGAAAGGGTGACTCTAAGGATCAAATGAATTGGTGCAAGATTAACTCTATGTAATAAATAACCACTGATTTCTAAATAATGACCTACAACTTAGCCTTTAGAAAAAAATTATTTCTGAAGCTGGAAGCCTCCCAATAAAACCACATATATATGATGTGCCTCTCCAATTCCTAACCCTTGCCCACATTTCATTCTATGGCAGTACTATGTAAACATAAGGCTGAAAAGAAAATTCTATTTTACAATAAACATTAACTCTTGAATTACACTCTTCCTGTAACTTTAATTCATTTCAAAAATGTACTTTGGTTCCTTTAAAAATATGTCAATTTCTCAATTTTTACAGAAACTGTCCCTTATTCAAAGTCATATGTCACTATTAACTTTTCTTATGTCCTTGCTGACATTTCAGTTAATATCTATCCAATATTAATATATCCTGGGTCACACAAAAATTCTCTAAAAAGCAAAGGTTACATATTTTATTATTTCATTATAATTATATAAAAGGTTAACTTATAAATTATTTCACTTTTAAATAAGTGATTTGGATAGCACAATATTTAGTATTAAATATTTCTTATTGCTTACTTAAAATTTAATATATTTTAAAATATGTGCCAGGCCCAGCCAGGTGGCTCATTGGTTGGAGCATTGTCCTATACACCAAAAAGGTTGCGGGTTCGATCCCCAGTGAGGGAACTAACATCAAATGGTCTCTAACATCAAATTTTTTCAGCTATATTATCACGTAACATCATAACATAATAAAAAGTTCCTTCCCAAATATTACCAAGGCAAGCAAACAAGTCTAACATTAACTTTATAGTATATTTACCACAAATTAGATTATAAGAAAATCTTAGTTATTACAAAATAAAATGCACAAATGAATTTTAAGTTTGATTAACAAAACCAAGCTGTAGTAAATTTATATATGCTAAAAGTACAATTCAAATATCATTTGCATACTAATGAATGCCAATTGCTAAAATTTAAAGCTAAATAAGTTTCACTAAATACAATGTTTTTCACGTTAGTATTCAACAACTGCAAAATTTCCATAAAATAAAAAATCTAATTCATTCCTAGAGCAAAAAAAAAAAAATGATTACTAAATAAAGTCATCAGCCCTGGGATTTATTAAACACTGTACCACATTTAATAATTGTCCATTAAGAATACCATGACAGGGTATATATTAAGATAAATATAATCATTTTTTTCTTCACAATTTATAATGAGCCCTACCTAAGAAGCCCATGTTCGTGAATTTAAAAGCTTAAATAAAATCTGAGAGTGCTTCTTACTAAAACTGCTAATTAAATCAAGTCTGCCATTCTTCCATCAGTAATCCAAACAACAGACAGCAAGACAAAGCCCTACTATTGTCACTATCACAAAACCACCTCACTAAAGAAGTGAAAATCAATATGTATACTTGCTGCCTAAGACCTATAAAAATTTTTATAAACCTAACCAGTTCTCTAAAGGTGAATATAAAGTTATAATTATTATTTAACTCATAATTGCAATATTAATCTAAAAATTTTAAACTTGAGCTTTTAAAATATTTACCTTAAAAAAACCACTAACATAAATTCAAACCAAATTTGTTTTAAAATAGCATTAGCTTTTTAATCACCTTCCTGATCTCAAGTATTTACAAACATGAAAATGTTACCTGACTTAGCTTTTAACACAATCTGCAGAAATATGTTCCAAACTGGTTGTATAAACTGCTTAAAAGTTTTCCTGTGATGGCAATATGTCCAATGAATGATTCTACAGTCCTTACTAGTTTACTCATAGCCTTTAAAATAAGTGAAAATGTAAGCAGAAAATAGGTAAGTAAGAAGAAGATAGATTGGTACTAGGCAAACTTTTGATTAAAAGACAAAATAGTCTCAAACAAATGGTTTGGCATTTGGCCATTTAAAAAATAATAAACAATTAATACCAGTGGGAGAAAAAAAAAGTCAAGAATATAGTACAGAACTTCCTCGCTAGCAAGTTTGGCTCAGTGGATAGAGTGTCAACCTGCGGAATGAAGGTTCCCTGGTTCGATTCCAGAATAGGGCACATGCCCAGGTTACAGGTTCAATCCCCAGTAGGGGACGTGTAGGAAGCAGCTGATCAATGATTCTCATCGTTGATCTCTCCCCCCATCTCCCTTCTGCTCTGAAATTTAAAAAAAAAAAAAAAAGAATATATAGAACTTCCAAATTGTTCTATTATGAAGAAAAAAGCTGATTAGATTTTTACTTAAATCTATCCTATATAATAAAAGCCTAATATGCTAAGTGTCCAGTTGGCCGGTCAGCCGTTCAACCAATCAAAGCGCAATATGCTGATATGCTAAGGCCGCTCAACCTCTCACTGTGACATGCACTGACCACCAGGGGACAGACGCTCCGACCAGCAGGTTAGCTTACTGCTAGGGTCTGGCAAATAGGGACTGAGCGAGCCGGGCCAGACACGCCCTGGAACCCTCCCGCAGTCCCTCCCTGGCTGGCCAACTTCCTGTGCCCCTCCCCAGCCCCGATCGAGCACCAGTGGGGTCCCTCGGCCTGGCCTGCGCCCCCTCGCAATCTGGGACCCCTCGGGGGATGTCGGAGAGCCAGTTTCAGCCTGATGGCAAAACGACCAGTCGCTATGACGTGCACTGGCCACCAGGGTCAGACGCTCAACACAGGAGCTGCTCCCTGGTGGTCAGTGCGCTCCCATAGGGGAGTGCCCCTCAGCCAGAAGCCGGCTCACAGCTGGCAAGCGCAGCCATGGGTGGCAGGAGCCTCCGCCTGCCTTCTTGGTAGTGCTAAGGATGGTCCGACTGCCAGCTATC
>NW_005871180.1:2415843-2446152 GCF_000147115.1 Myotis lucifugus
ACCTATTAGATCCCCGTTTGCTCTTTTTCTAAAAAAGAAAAAAATATACATATATGTATATGTATATAAAATTTTTTAAATAATCTTTTTGTTAGGGTTAAACCAATTCAAGTGTGAAATATTTCAAAATGTCTACTGAAGATAAAATGTCTCACTATTTTAAATCACATAATCCGTTTACACACCCTCCATTATATTACCTATTAAATTATAAAGAAAAATCTAAACTTAAATTTAACATTAATGCCATATTTTTGTACATTTATTAAAATGTGTGAACACTATTTTCAAACAAGCAGTAGCTTATTTGTCACTTTATCACAAAACCACTCATTAAAGAAATCAAGTATAATTTTCAATTTCTGCTTTAAAAAAGTTTCAACCAAAATAGAAAATGCCATATTGAAGAACGATGCCAAGACTAGAAGAAAAGAAAATATTTGAAGAGTTACTTTATGCCTCTAGGAAAAGCAAAAAGCCTTTTGATCTCAAAAGTATTAAGGCATTACAGCTTTCTAAAAAACTTGTTTCTGCAGTTAAGAAAAAAAAATTAAAGAAAATGTCAGTAACAGACCCACGCATTTTTCAAAGCATTACTAAAAATATTACACGTTTCTGTTTAAAGTATTTACACAACTTCATAATAAAGTATGGTGAGGGTTATTTGAGGTATTTAAAACTTGGTGGTACCATAATTATTTACACTGTATAAAAATGACTATAAAAGGTGCTCAAATTCTATATAAATATAGACCTTATACAATCTTAAATTACTAAAAAACTTTTTATTCCTCTACTAGCAAATGGAAGAACAGCATGTCAATAACTAGAATTTATATAAACTTCTATTTATATAAACTTCAAAATCCATTTTTATTATTTCTGTATTTTATCTATTTTCATCTCTCATTTAGAAAATGAAAATCCAATGCTTTTAACATTCAAGAAGCAAAATTTTCAATTTTACTATCTCAAAATTTTCTCTTACACACTTCAGTATTCTGTCGGTCATTAAAATACATTCAGCCTTCACATCATATATATATACACATATATATATATATACTTTTAGTAATTTCTTTGCATGAATCAGAATCCAGCAGTCATGTTCTGTGCATTCAAGAGAAAGGGGCTCACAATAATGGTATCTACCAGGCAGGCTGAAGGAACGAAGGAAGTCAGCAAGGTAGGAAGGAAGGCAGGCAGAGAGGGAGGGAGGGAGGGAGGGAGGGAGGGAGGGAGGGAAGGAGGGAGGGAGGGAGGGAGTCCCATCCACAAGGGAAAGGTAATAATAGAATTTTTTTTAAATTTTTAAAAAGACACTAAAGAAAAACAAAGAAGCCTTAAACTTCAGTATATATATATATATATCTGACTGTTATCAATGACAACTGAGAAATAGACACTTGAGACATTAAAGAAATTCTATCCTTCAAAGGACATGAACACAAAATAGTTAACAGGTAATCAAATATTACTTAGTCACCCATGCTATTATGTAACAAAAAAGACTGACCAAATCTAAAATATTCACCAAAGTTGTATTTAAATATAGTTAATTAAGATCTTTAACTAAGAAGTCACAAAGCAGCCTTATTTCAGTTTTACTATCTCCTAGTAAGTAAATGTATATATAAAAATAAATAGTAATATAGCAAAAAAAAAAAAAATGAGAAGTGACAGAGAATCACAAAATGTATATAAATGTTAAAATCAAATTAAATGAAAATAGTATTGAGTTATAGTGTTCTTTAAACATGTGCTTTTTCTACTAAATGTATACCAACATTTACTATTAACTATCAATATATGTTTTAAATTAGAATTTTAGAATAGTCACCTTTATAAATGAACTGAAACAAAGCAAAATCTTTTAAAATGAATAGATCTTTTCATCCCCAGTGAAGAGCATGCTAAACAAACCTAATCTCAAGCAAAAATCAAAGGAAAAAGAATAGCTATTATGCCCTTTTAAAAAGAGTCAACTCTACTGTCAAAACTAATCACTTTAGCATTTTAATATTAAATTCTTACCAGCTTACTAAAATGGTATTTACAGTAGCCACAGTATTGGACGTTATCTGCACCATTCCCTTCTTCTTCACAAAGTAGTCCAGCAAACTGAGCACTGAAAACAAAAGCCAACTATATCAATAACATCTCAAACCACAATATATACACAAATTGAAATTCACTTCAAAGAACGTAAGACTTGTAAGACCTTAATTCTCTTAAGAGAAAAAGGGAAGATAAAGTACACTTACCCCAACATGTAGTTGATTTTAAGTTGTATTTATGTTTTAATATAAACTTTTCACCCATCTCTAACAAAGATGAAGAGTTATACATGTTTTACATCACAAAACAGACAATGAATTCTTTAAGAACCACTCCGAGGTCCCAATAATTAACTTGATTTTACTTTTTCAATCTGTACCAGAGGTACAAATGGAAAAGCAAGGCCTCTAAGGGGCTGAAATGACATGTGATGGTATTTGCCCATGGATAAAGATTACATACTGTTAGAAGGAAAATGCTTCAAGTCATAGCACAGTACAGTAGTAGGCAAGAAAAACATAAGCTGTGTTCTTCAATCAAAAACAATTGAAGAAAAGGAATTGAAACCTAAAGTTATGATATTTATATACTTTTAAAATACAAAGTGCTAAAGTTTATAATCATCATCTTCTCAATTTAATCTCCCACTTTTAGCATTCCAAAATTACAATATTAGTATATATCTCATTCCCAAAAAGTCAACTTTCATCATTGGAAAATTAAGTACAGTATTAAGAGAATTTATAAAGACCAAAAATGTTTTCCATTCCCCAAAATAATTTAAAATAGATTTCATAAATCCACACAGTAAGAGTTTAGGAAATAAGGTATACACCTGTATTGACTATTAAATATAGACTGATTCTTAAAATTAGTAGGTAAATGAATTCTTTGCAGACTTTTATTTTTAACTGGTTTATTATATTGAATATTTTAGGATAATTTCTGCTCTTGAAATTTTATGCTGAAAAACCATCTACACTAATAAAAGGGTAATATGCTAATTAGATCGGACATCCTTCCAGAAAAAGCCACGGTGGAAGGGGCCGAGACAGAGGTGGTTAGGCGTGATAAGGCCGACAGGAGAGAGCAGTTGGGGGATCAGGACGGCAGGGGAGAGCAGTTAGGAGGATCAGGCCAGCAGGCAGAGGCGGTTAGGGGCAATCAGGCAGGCAGGGGTCCTGGATAGGAAAGGGTGCAGGCCAGGCTGAGGGACACCCCCCCACACCCACCATGCACGAATTTCATGCACTGGGCCTCTAGTCCTATATAATAAAAGCCTAATAGGCTAAGTGTCCAGTAATCTGTTCAACCAATCAAAGCATAATATGCTAATGATATGCTAAGGCCACTCAACTGGTTGCCATGACGTGCACTGGCCACCGGAGGGCAGACAGTCAACCGGTCGACCAGTCAATATGACGTGCACTGACCACAAGGGGGCAGACACTCTGACTGGTAGGTTAGCTTGCTGCTGGGGTCTGGCAGATCAGGACTGAGCGAGATGGACCGGATACGCCCTGGAGCCCTCCCATGGTCCCTCCCCAGCTGGCCAACTCCCCGTTTCCCTCCCCGGCCCCGATCGTGCACCAGTGTGGTCCCTTGGCCTGGCCTACGCCCTCTTGCAATCCAGGACCCCTCAGGGATGTCAGAGAGCCGGTTCTGACCCACTCCCGCAGGCCAGGCTGAGGGACCCCACTGGTGCACGAATCCATGTACCGGGCCTCTGGACCTTCTGGAATGACCTTCAGGAACGACCAGTGGGCCGGGGGTGGGGCCGAGGGTGTCGCCAGGTAGTTGCTTGCAAAGGGCCAACCTCCCTTGACACAATTTCATGTATTGGGCCTCTTGTAATAATAATAATGATGATGGCAACTGCTTTTTTTCCGCCTTAAAGCAAAGACAGCAAAGAAATGCTACTATCATTCATTAAATCCTTTCTGGCACTGCACTAAGAGTACCTACATCAGTTCTTTTAATCATAATAACAAATCAAAGGGTAGGTAACTAAAACTAATATTTTAAACAAAATGAAACTGAATAAAGTACATTAGAACCAGCATCCACCTACTGAAAATTCACTCTAGTAAGTTCAATTATTAGAATTATCTTTATTACAAGTAAGTAAATATAAACATAAAAACTATCCCAATAAAATTTACTGTAAATAATATTTGGGCACATAACTAAATCTTTCATTTACAAGGTATTCCTCATTTCTGTACAATGATGAAAACATACTTACCATGTCACATGGAAAGCCTGTCTACATCCATGTTTATTACATGTCATACAAGCACCAGTGGCTGCTTTGCTTTCTCTTCCTTGTTCATCACAAATGTAGCAAGTCTTAGGATACAGAAACAAAAACAAAAATAAAACAAAACCTTACAAGAGCTTGAAGGAACTGAAAATATTCAGAAGTCAAGACCATGGTTTACTATCTAATCTACTTTACTTCTAAACATGAATTCATTTTTTCTGACAGTAACCTAATTTTTACAAACAGTACAAATATGAAAACATAAACAAGGACATATAAGTAGACCTAGGATTTCAGAAAGGGTTTTTGTCTCCGACTCAAAAACCCTGCAAGATAATAATCTTCACAGGCACTGAGACCAAAGACCAAAACACAGCCTTACCACACCTTGTTCTTAAAACCTCCTCAAAATATTCACTGACTCCTGTTAAAAAGCTGTAAAAAAAGGTTTTGCCCTTCCTTTCTTCTGGAAGTAAGCACATCTAAAGGAGTTTGACAGAGGTAGTTGGGAGCTAAGAGATGAAAGACAGTCCTATGTGAGTGAGCAAGGTTTAGGCCATTCCAACTGTCCACAAGAATCTTTAGCTATGAAGGTCAGAGATGCCCCCAAGAGATATCAGCCAACCAACACTCCCAGCAACTCTGGCATCAACCTGTTTGCTTTTCCCAAATGAAAATAGCTGATAGACGGTACCACTTTTCATGAAAGACTGAATTATATAAATGGCAATCTACAAGCATCTGTATAATGAATAAAATTATCAGCTAAGTAGAAGTTGTATATAAAAAAATGTTTACATATACACAGGTGATAAACTTCTCAAATGAGACCAATTTCTGAACAATAATAAGGTATAACATAGCCAGCTTCAATAGGATCACATGAATTTTTAGAGGTAGAGAGATTTCCCCACTGTGTACTGTGGTACCAAGTAACAACATTCAACAATATTTACCAAAATAGCCTAGTACCTGGTCATGTAAATGAATATCAAATCCTGTTGAAAAATATGGATTCATACTAAACTGAATTATAAAAATTATTTTATACCTATAAAAAGTCCCGAGTTACAATAGAAGAATTAAACATACATTCTTAGTCTAAAAATGATCAAGAAGATTAAAAAAGGAAAGGACAGAGCTGACTAAAATAGTAACATTTTAGAGAGTGAAATTCTGAGAAAATATACAAATAGGCCTCAAAAAAAAAAATACCTTGGTAACTTCCAAAGAGCTGACAGTGAGAAGATACCATCATTTGACCATTCTAAAATTACAATGGGTCTTTATTTATTTATTTTTTTTTTAAAGAGGAAATAGAATGTTCAGGCTACTGGAATGGCAGAGTGAAGAGCTCCATGGATCTTTTCCCTACTGAATTAACTATTTCACAGGTGAAAGCACTCTGAAGTCTCTAAAAATTGCCCTAAAGACATACAACCAATTGAGAAAATTTTATCCAAGAAAATCTACTAAATTTCAGTAAGAACAGTTTCTGTGACATTTGAGCCATGATCTGCTCCCATCACCACCACACCACCTCCACACACAGAGCTAGATTCCTGTGATATAAGGTCCCTTCTGTTGAGTGTGATTAAGAAGATGAGGGCTTCCTTTTATCCCAGCTCCTAGTCTAAGGCTACCAGTATAAATTTACCCGAGGAAGGCCAGGTCTCCAGTGACTCTCATCCTACACATTCCTGGTAGCTCCCACTCATAAACTCCCACCTACAAGAGGCCAAGAATCCTGAGGTCCTATCATCCCTTCCCCAGCTTGCTAATAGAATGGACAGGCTAGGAGGGATAAGCAGCCAGCGGTTATTATCCCCTTTCCTCCTAGCACCCTGTCAAACTACAGGTGACTCTTGTGGAGAAGCAGGGTGCTGCCCTATCCCCAGTTCCAGCTCCAGAGCAGTAGTGCAGAGGTTCTGCCCCGTGCATCTTAAGAACAAATAACTCAGCAGCTCTGCCTGAGAGGACTGACATTTGGGACAGACCTTGGAGAAGTTCATGCCTAAGGGCTCAGTCAAAAACACTTAGGTAGTGAGCAATTAAGATAGAATTACCAGCTCCAGCCAGAAGGTTAGCAAATAAGGGCCCTCCTAGATCACACTCCTATCTGGGGGTCCAAAAGGCTATGTATATGAACTAGGTTGCACCCAATCAGGAGAAATTGAAGTGGGATTTGGGGCAAATTTAAAAGCATTTCCTAAAGCCACAAAATTACACAAAAAGGCTCAAGGGGCTTTTGTACAACCTATGATCAAAAACTGGCTGAACAATAAGTTACTCTAAGGGTAACTCCTAAGAATTCAGACTGGAAAATAAAATCACACTCACACCTGATGGTCTAAAGACTGTGCATGCTCAAGACTGCATGCTCTCAGAAAGGACTGAAGAGAGAACCTTGGGGATGATCTCCTTGGAAAATAAATCTAAGTCACACACACACACATGAAATGACCAAAGGACTAAAATCTAACTAGCTAAGGGTGTTCAAGCACAATCTTTTGACTAATAAGTGGTTTATGTTGACCCAAAGGCAACGTAAGAAGACAGGTTTGAAAAAAACACTTGCAAAGTGGCTAAGTTGTTTGGAGTGTCCTCCCGTACACCAAAGCGTGGAGGGTTCAATTCCTGGTCAGGAAACATACCTAAGTTATGGGTTCAATCCCCAGTAGGGGTATATATGGGAGGCAACCAATCAATGTGCAGATGGTGAGCTACTATGGATTGGACTGTGTCTCCTTCAAAAAGTTATGTGAAGTCCTAATAAACCTCCAGTACCGTAGGTGTAATCTTATTTGGAAATCGGGTAATTGCAGGGATAACTGGTTAACATTCGGTCATTGTGGGGTACGGTGGGCCCTTAATCCAATACAACTAGTGTCCTTATAAGAAGATGGCCATAAAACACAGAGACAAAGGAAGAACACCGTAAGGATGAAGGCGGAGATTGAGGTGATACATCTACAAGCCAAGAAATGACCAGGATTCTCAGCCATCACCAGAAGCTAGAAGAGAGGCATGAAACAAATTCTCCTTCAGAGTTTTCAGAAGAAACCAATACTGTCAATATCTGCATTTGAGAATTCTAGCATCCATAACTTTGAAAGAGTGAATTTCTGTTGTTTTAAACCACCCAGTTTGTGGTACTTTTGTTACAGCAGCCCTAGAAAACTAATACAGAAGCTGTATAAAAAATTGGCTATGATCTGGTAATGTTTTGGAGTTAGGTGATCAATGTGTGTGTGAGGGGAGAGGGTGGTTTCATTATATTATTTTAAACATGACAATTTATAAAACAGTTAAAAATAAACAAAAGAAACAATGTTATAGTAATAAAAATTAAAACTTTACAAAAGCAGAAGTGAGCAAATTAGAAAACATTTGAACAATAAAATTAGAAATAAACTCACAAAATGTTTAAAGGTAAAAAAATCCCAATCAAATTTTTATTTTTTAAAATTTTTTTAATATACTTTATTGATTTTTTACAGAGAAGAAGGGAGAGGGATAGAGAGTTAGAAACATCGATGCGAGAGAAACATCATTCATCTGCCTCCTGCACACCTCCTACTGGGGATGTGCCCACAACCAAGGTACATGCCCTTGACTAGAATCGAACCGGGGACCCTTCAGTCCGCAGGCCGACGCTCTATCCACTGAGCCAAACCGGTCAGGGCCCAATCAAATTTTTATGTGAAAGAAACCCAAAAAGAGGACATGACAAAGTATTCAACACTTTAAAAAAATAAAACCAATTTGTAAAGAAAACAGTTATTTTTATACTCTCATATAAAGATATATGTGCCCCTAATGTCACACAGCACACCAATCCAGTAGCCTATTTTAATCCAGACTTTTGTGCAGGTTAACATGCATTTCTTTATATTCTCATCATTATAAAAAGAGGTGGTAGATACAAAAGGCACTGGACTTATCCCCTAAAAAAAGGGTCACATGGTGTCATTTGGGAAGTCACAGTTTCAGAGCAAGTCAACGCTTTGAACATTCAAAGGAAAAAAAAAAAACACAAAAAAACTAGACCTATAATGGGGATGGGGGGAAATGGCAAGCTGTGTATTCTACAATTTGAGAAAAATCCTTACCAGCACTAGTAAACCTGATCGATATTACAACTTGTTACTAGGTGTTCTGCTTCCATTTGACACTATTTCATGGTTTTCCACTACCTAAGTATTGCTAAACATTACTGTCGGGGGATAAAACTTCATTACTCCAATTTCAAATCCAAGCTGTATCCTTATTTTCTTATTAACTATCTTTTTTTCCTTCTATCTGAAACCTCTGATCATCCTATACTCTTTTCAGGTTTAATACCTGGTTGGGGCATGTATGGGTGGCAACTTATCGATGTTTTTTTTTCTCTCTCTATCTCTATCTCTTTATCTCTCTAAACATATTTTTGGGTGAAGATTAAAAAAAAAAAGCTGTGGTACATTTACACAATGCAGTAGTGCTCAGCTGTAGAAAAAAAAAAAAAGAAGGAAATCTTCCCCTTTGCCACAGCATTGATGAAGAACATTATACTAAGTGAAATAAACCAATCAGAGAAAGATTTCACTCATGTGGAATCTAATAAACAAAATAAACTAACAAACAAAATAAAAATAGACTCAAAGATAGGAAAACAGACTGATTGCTGTCACAGTAGAGGGTTTGGGGGCCTGGGCTAAAAAGGTGAAGAAACTAAGAAGAAAACAACTTGCCTGGCTGGTGTAGTTCAGTGGTTGAGTGTCTACCATGAACCAGGAGTGTCTACCATGGATTCAGGTCAGGGCAAAATCTGGGGATGCAGGCTCAATCCCCAGTAGGGGGCTTGTAGGAGGCAGCCAACCAATGTATCTCTCTCATTATTGATGATTCTCTCTCTCTCTCTCCCTCTCCTTTTCTCTCTGAAATCAATAAAAACGTATATATACTTTTTTAAAATGAATCTTTATTGTTCAGATTACAGTTGTTCCTCTTTTTTTCGCCCCATAGCTCCCCTCCAACTGGTTCCCACCCCACCCTCTGCCCTTACCCCTCCCACTGTCCTCATCCATAGGTGTACGATTTTTGTCCAGTCTCTTCCCGCACTCCCCACACCCTTCCCCCCGAGAATTGTCAGTCCACTCCCTTTCTATGCCCCTGATTCTATTCTATTCACCAGTTTATTCTGTTCATCAGATTTTTTAATCACTTGATTTTTAGATTCACTTGTTGATAGATATGTATTTGTTGTTTATAATTTTTATCTTTACCTTTTTCATCTTCTTTCTCTTCTTAAAGGATACCTTTCAGCATTTCATATAATATTGGTTTGGTGGTGATGAACTGCTTTAGCTTTTTCTTATCTGTGAAGCTCTTTATCTGACCTTCAATTCTGAATGATAGCTTTACTGGGTAGAGTAATCTTGGTTGTAGATTCTTGCTATTCATCACTTTGAGTATTTCTTGCCATACCCTTCTGGCCTGCATAGTTTCTATTGAGAAATCAGCTGATAATCTTATGGGTACTCCCTTGTAGGTAACTGATTTTCTCTTGCTGCTTTTAAGATTCTCTCTATGTCTTTTGCTCTTGGCATTTTAATTGTGAAGTGTCTTGGTGTGGTCCTCTTTGGATTCCTTTTGTTTGGGGTTCTCTGCGCTTCCTGGCCTTGGAAGTCTATTTCTTTCACCAGGTAGGGGAAGTTTTCTGTCATTATTTCTTCAAATAGGTTTTCAATATCTTGCTCTCTCTCTTTTTCTGGCACCCCCATAATTCGGATGTTGGTACACCGGAAGTTATCCCAGAGGCTCCTAACACTATCTTCATATTTTTGGATTCTTTTTACTTTTTGTTTTTCCAGTTGGGTGTTTTTTGCTTCTTCATATTTCAAATCTTTGACTTGATTCTTACGATCCTCTAGTCTGCTGTTGGAACTCTGTATAATATTCTTTATTTCAGTCAGTGTATGCTTAATTTCTAATTGGTCCTTTTTCATATCCTCGAGGGTCTCATTAGATTTATGGAGGGTCTCACTAAATTTATTGGCGGTTTCTAGAAAATTCTTGAAAAACCTTATAACCGTGGTTTTGAACTCTATATCCAGTAGTTTGCTTTCCTCCATTTCTGTCATTTGTGACCTGTTTGTCTCCGCATGTTGGCTGGTTCCCTGTGTTGATAGAGTGGCTTTCTGTGCTAGGTGTCCTATAGGGCCTAGTAGCTCAGCCTCCCCAGTTACCTGAGGTGGACACTCTTGGTGCACCCCTTTGTGGGCTGTGTGCACAGTCTTGTTGTAGTTAAGCCTTGATTGTAGTTGGTATCATTGGGAGGAATTGACCTCCAGGCCAATTGGCTGTGAGAATCAGCTGTGCCTACGGTGGGAGAACTTCTGTGCTGGAGACACCCTTCTGGGGCAAGACTTGCTTCAGTGGGGCTTTGGTGCTCACTGAGTCTGCCCCCTGAGTGTGTCCCTTATGGATCTGAGAAGTTGTAATCCGGATGGTCCCACTCTGACCACTGGGTACTCTAGCACTTGGATCTCTAAGGAGGTGCTAATTTAGACTCTGCCTGAAGCTACCCAGCAGGAGCTATGGAGAGATCTGCAGATTCCTCTTCTTTGTTTGGGGTTTGGAGGTGCCCAGATGAGGCCCAGCTGTGAAGCAATGCAAGCTGCTGTGGGGCCTTGGGCCTTCTTTTGGATGTTCTGGGTCTCTCTGACCCAGCTGCAGTTTGTTAGGTAATTTTAGATTGCAAAGTGCCAGGTCATTCATATGCAAAAGCCTCTGTGCACAGCTTGGGTGGGGCTGGGTCTCAGGGAATCAATAGGGCGGAGCAAACAGCTATAGCTGATCCTCAGCCCTGCCCTAAGAGGCCCCGGGTCTCAGTGTCCCATGGTAATCGCTGCAAGCACCTCTGAGAGAAAGCCGCCCCTGAGTTCCGACCGATGCCAGACAGTCCAGTTTCTCCCTGTATGAGTCTGGGTCACCAGCGACTCACCCAGAACTAGAGTTCAGAGCAGTCGGGAGCTTGTGTCTCCCTCCTCATTGAAAAAGACAACCGCATCCTCAGTTGCCAGCCCTTTCCACGTGCGCCTCCGTACCTCTGCACTTTACTTCCGCACCTCCTCTGAGTCTCAGTGTGCTTTTCTCTTTCTTTCTAGTTGTAGAATTTCCACTCAGGCAGCCTTCCTCTGGTTCTGGGTGATGTCTGTTTTCTCGTTTAGTTGTCTTTTTAAAGTGGTTGTGTGAGGCAGCAATTTCAGGTGTTTACCTATGCCGTCATCTTGGTTTCCCACAAAAAAATATATTTTTAAAAAATTATTAAAAGACTAGAGACCTGGTGCACAAAAATTTGTGCACTCGGGGGGGTCACTCAGCCCAGCCTGTGCCCTCTCCCAGTCTGAGACCCCTCGAGGATATCCACCTGCCGGTTTAGGCCCGCTTCCCGGGGAAGTGGGCCTAAGCTGGCAGTCATACATCCTTCTGGCAGCCCGGGAGACCTCGGGGGATGTCCACTTGCCAGTGGGGAGCAGACCTAAGCAACAGTCAGACATCCTTAGCGCTGCTGAGGAGGCGGGAGAGGCTCCCGCCACCACCGCTGTAATGGCAGTCGTCAGCCTGGCTTGTGGCTGAGCAAAGTTCCTCCTGTGGGAGCGCACTGACCAGCAGGGGACAGCTCCTGCATTGAGCATCTGCCCCCTGATAGTCAGTGTGTGTCATAGTGACCAGTCATTGCCAGTTGTTCTGCTGTTAGGGTCAATTTGCATATTACCCTTTTATTATATAGTATAGAAGCCTGGTGCAGGGTGGGGGCCGGCTGGTTTGTCCTGAAGGGTGTCCCAGATCAGGGTGGGGGTCCCGCTGGGGTGCCTGGCCAGCCTGGGTGAGGGGATGAGGGCCGTTTTCAGGCTGGCCATGGCCCCCACCCCCACCCCCAGCAACCCAAGCTCCCATCCTCTCCTTTTTTTCTTTTTTTTTCCCCCCGCTCTGGGCTTTATTTATCTTTTATAATTGACCCCCATCCCCACCCCCAGCAACCCAAGTTCCCATCCTCTCCTTTTTTTCTTTCCCCCCCCCCCCCTCTGGGATTTATTTATCTTCTATAATTGATACTTTGTAGCCTTGAGCGTAGCCCAGTGCCAGCCAGGGCAGGCGGGAAGCTTGGCTTACTCCATCGCCGGGGGGAACCCAAGCCTTCTGCTCGCTCCAGCTCTGTGGGCTGCCGCCATCGAAGTTGGGTTAATTTGCATACTCACTCCTGATTGGCTGGAGGGCATTGCTTGTGCGTAGCGGAGGGACGAGTTAATTTGCATGTTTCTCTTTTATTATATAGGATAAACATGGCACATTATGGTTACTAACAGAATGTAATATGGCCAATAAAATGAGAAATTCCTATAAGAAAACATGAGGTTGAAAAAATAAAAACATGTATCTAAAGACAAATGGTACAAAAATTGGCCATTATATATTTAATGGCATGTAGAAAATTGAACAAGACACGTCAATACAGTGAATTCTCTGCAATTTCGATATGTCTTACATAATATTCTAGAAAATTTCCTTTCCTATCATTCACAAAATTTTTGAGGGATCCTAAATCCCACAATTTTCCAGCAATACAAAATTATTTATTATTCTCTGGACTGCCTAATACAGGGGTGGGCAAACTTTTTAACTCGAGGGCCACAATGGGATCTTAAACTGGACAGGAGGGCCGGAACAAAAGCATGGATGGAGTGTTTGTGTGAACTAATATAAATTCAAAGTAAACATCATTACATAAAAGGGTACGGTCTTTTTTTTTTTTTTTAGTTTTATTCATTTCAAACGGGCAGGATCCGGCCCGCGGGCCGTAGTTTGCCCACGGCTGGCCTAACACCTGCCCTATTACCCTATTTTATTTTACTTTCTCTGTCTGGAATTATTACTTGATCCTTTTTTCCACAGGTCAAATTCCTAGTTATTCTTTTATAGTCTCTTGATATGCCTTATTTAATTCCTTAGGCAAAAATAATCCCTACTTTTATGTTCCATAACTCTTCACTCAGATTTATTATTTATATTATTATTTCATTTCACATATTGTAATTACATATTTATCTGACTGGTAACTGGCTGTACATTGATAAAAACCCTGTATTTTATTCATTGTTGAATTCCTAGTGTCTAGCACAATGCTTGATACAAAGTAAGTCCCTCAGTACGTGCCCACTACCTTAACAAATGCTCTCCAAATTATTCTTTACTACCATCCATTAAGGATTGTTGTCTCCCAAAATTCAATCCATTTCCCAATTGTTCCTATCATTTCAGAATTTACATGCCCCCATTAATCTAAATATTCATGAACCAAATATTAAAATATTAAGGTTAACTATATTAAACAAATCGACAAACATAATCTATCCTATATAATAAAACCCCAGAGACCATAACGGCAGAACAACCAGAACAACCGCTCGACCAGTCACTATGAGGTGCACTGACCACCTCTTGGTTCCTTTCCCCAGCCGGCAGGCTCCGATCACCAATGGTGAACTGGGAACCGGGGCAGGTGGCGGCGGGGGCCAGGACTGGTGAGCGGGTGGAACAGCCGACCTCTTGGTCCCTCCCCCCAGCCCACAGGCTCTGATCGCCAATGGCGAATGGGGAACTGGGGTGGGTGGCAGGGGATACAGGTGGCGCCAGGCCAAGGCCCCCACCCTGCCAGTCGCCCCATACACAGAGGGTGACCTGCGGCGGGGGTGGGGCCGGCGAGCAGGTAGGAACAGCCGACCTCTCAGTCCCTCCCCCAGCCGTCAGGCTCCCATTACTGGATGGCAAACGGGGAACCAGGGTGGGTGGCAGTAGGGAGGAGGGCCAGCTGCTGGCAGCCGGGAAAGATGGCCCTGATCACAGGCTAGGCCTAGGGACCATACCCGCGCACGGTTTTGGGCTCCGGGCCTCTAGTATATATAAAAGCCTAAGCGACCAAACGACCGGTCTCTATGACATGCACTGACCACCAGAGGACAGATGCTCAACGCACAGGATCGGGCTCCCTCCTGTCTGGATCGGGCCTGCGGGGATCAGGCCTGCGAGGATCGGGGTCGCTCCCTGTCTGGATCGGGCCTGCGGGGATCAGGCTCCCTCCTGTCTGGACTGGGCTGTGGAGATTGGGCCAAAACCAGCAGTCAACATCCCCCAAGGGTTGGGAGAGGGTACAGGCCAGGCTGAGGGACCCTCACTGGTGCACAAATCCATGCACCGGGCCTTTAGTAAAATATAAGAAACATATATAGGAAACACATACAAGGAACACTACAAAAAGGAAAGAAAAAACACACTTGGTAAATGGATACACCATGTTTCTGAAACAAAAGATTCAATATTGTAAAAAGATAAATTCTTCCCCAAAGTATTTTGTTGTAATGCCAGTATAATAAAAATTGTATTTTGTTAGTCGTAGTGCTCATCTGGAGAAATACATGACGATGTCTGTTCTACCATGAACTAAGATGTATATAAAGCCATAATAATTTAAAAAATAGCCCTAACCGGTTTGGCTCAGTGGATAGAGCATCAGCCTGCAGACTCAAGGGTCCCAGGTTCGATTCCGGCCAAGGGCATATACCTTGGTTGCGGGCACATCCCCAATAGGGAGTGTGCAGGAGGCAGCTGATCGATGATTCTCTCTCATTGATGTTTCTAACTCTCTATCCCTCTCCCTTCATCTCTGTAAATATATCAATAAAATATTTTTTTTTAAATAGTGAGCTATTTTAAACAAATACATCAATGGAATAGGAAAAATGTCAAGAATACCCAATAATTCAATAATGATCCAAACAGTATTTCAAAACCTGTAAAAAACATAGATTATTCAATAATGTTTAAGAAACTGTCTGACCATGTGGGAAGGAAAAGGTTCAATACTCACCATATTCTAACTATATTCTAAAATTAACTCTAAATGGATAAAAGATTTAAGTCAAAATAATTCATTCTTCCCTCTACCCTCCCTCCCTACTCTTTGTTTTAAACTTTAGACTTAAATCATGAGATGGGGCCAAACATGGCAGCATCCATGCTGGTAAGGAGGGGCAACCCCACACAACTGTCAGAGCCCCAGTAGGGTTGACTTCCATGAGAGGACTGAGGACAGGGGTGGAGTCAGTGTCACAACCTGAACAAGGTGAGGAGACCAACCATGGAGAGGAGTGGGAAGGAATGGTGGTGAAAGAGGCAGCTATGCAGGGAAGCAGCTACCAACCCAGGGTGAGGTGCAGAGCCTGAATAAGGTTAGAATGGGCCTTGCATTAAGGGATGGCAGCAATAAAAGACTTCATAATACACACATACACACAAATTGATCAAATAAGTAAATATATTGAGGATAATGGGAGTCAAGTTTCTCATTATCTGGCATGAAAGTCTTAAATAAGAAAAGAAAAAAATTAGAATAAATCCAGTATAGGTAGATTTTGAGAAGTTACTAAAATCTGTGGTTCTCTATATAGAGGTCAATAGATACAAAAATAGGTATGTGTGCATATATACAACTCCATTTATTGAATCAGAAGAATCACTGTGACCTCACAGTCTTCAATATATACATAAGTACAGTAAAAATGCAGATGTAAATGTGTGTATATCTACGTATCTAGATACATACATTTATTTCCTAGCTATCCTCATTTAGAGGGTTTAGGAGTAGCAATATCCTAATAACAATAAGCACACTTGGTGCCCATGTTGGTTTCTAAATCGATTCTCACCTAAAAGGAGAAATGGTGATTCCAGGGCTAGGGCAGGAATGATACAATAGAAATCTGAAATATACTATTGTGTCAGAAGTAAAGAACTGCTCACAGAATGGTAGAAACATGTCAAAAACAAAGAAAACAGCTTGAAGAGGTCCTACCAGCCAAAACTGAGATAATAGGAGCATCAAAATAAACGTGAGTAATGAAAAATGACCCATTAAAATAAAATAGTGACACACAGTCCATATTAGTCAATACTAATATAAATAATTGGAGAGAGGAGAAATCTATTTCTTAAAGTGGAATGCCAACGGATGAATGTAAAATAAATGATGGAATTAGAAAAGCACCACTTGCCATTTATCATAGTAATAAGTTAATTAAGCTAAGAAACAATAATGGATGCTAGAATCAGTGGGTAAAAGGCATAAAGAACAAGATATTTACATACAAAGTACTTCCCACAAAATGCAAAATTATTGATTATAAAGGAGAAAAAGATTAACCTCCCAATGGAGAAATCTTACAGGCATCACCTTAACCAAGTGATCAAGGTAACATCACCAGTAATGGAAAAAACTAAAATCATGTACCACCTGCTAAGATGTAATGAGAAGAACTCAGCATCACTTCAGTGATATTCCTGCCAAAAACATATAATCTGAATTTAATCATGAGGAAACAAAAAAAAAAAAATCCAAATAGAGGGACATTCTATTAAAATATCTGCCTGCAATCTTCTGAAGTTATAAAACCAGGGAAAAACTCAGTTACTATTTCAGATTAAATAAGACTTAAAGAGACAAAATGCATTCTGCAGTCTTTTGGCTATGAAAGACAATACTGGAAATATTTGAAGAAATTTGGGAAATAATGAGATCTGTGGGGTAGACAGAAATAATGTACAAATGTTAATTTCTTGATTTTGATGGCCACATTCTGGTCAGGTAGGAGAAAGTCCTTCTTTATAGGAATTATATGGTAAAGCATTCAGGGGCATCAGTATCATATTAATAAATTGCTCTTAAATGGCTTAGGGGAGGAAAACCTCTTTGTGTTTAATATTAATGCAACCTTTATGGAAGTTTGAAATTACTTCAAAATAAAAAAGAAAAACCAGTATTTTTAAAATGAACTTTGAAAGTACAAAAAATATTTATTCATTAGTGTTGAGATTTTCTTTGCATGTCATCAAAGAAACAATAAAGAGCAGCTGTATAAATTATATAAAAGATTTAAGTTTCTGAACTAGAAAAAATTAACATGCTAGAGTACCAAGAATAAAAACCATGAAGACATAGTGAAAGTTTAAAATCAAATGTTAAATTATGGCCAAAAGCATACACAGCAAGTACTAGTAAGACAAAAGAATATCTGTAATATAAAAACACTTTGAAAGAAAAAAAGAGTATTACAATGTTAAAACAAAGAGCTATTCAGTCAATTAACAAACATGAATAACCTTTAAAAAACAAAATATTTAAAATATTTAACCTTACCAGTATTAAAAAAAAAATCAGATACTCTTAATATTTTCACTAAAAAGAATAGTAAACACTGTTTTAACACAGTGATAACAGTGCGTAAGGAGATTAATAAAAGATAAGGTTATAAACCATCTCACACAGTATAAATTAGAAAGTGCATGCTAGAGGACAATTTCACACAATATACATTTTGAATCTTCTAAAATGTTCATACCCTTTTACACAGAGATTCTATTGGTGTACAGATGCCAAACATCACATGAGGCACTTCAACAATAAGGGGTTCCTTAATTAAACTGTAGTTTAGCAAAATTAGTAATACTCTATTACATGCTAAACATTCACTAAAAATAATGGCACAAATATAATTTGACACAAAAAGGTGTTCAGGTAATAATTAAAAAACACACACAGTATAATCAATATAATCAATATAATCCAATATTGTAAAAATGCATACACAAAAAATCCAGAAAGATCTGAATGAGAAGATTTAGGATGATTTTTGTCTTGCATTTTTCTATGTATTTTTCTGTATGTTCAAATTTTTATTTGTTTTGGATTTTTTTTTTTATTAATCCTCATGAGAGGATATTTTTCCATTGGTTTTTAGAGAGAGTGGAAGAGGGAGGGAAAGACACAGAGAGAGAAACATTGATGTGAGAGAGATACATCGATTGGTTGCTTCCACAAGCGCTCCATGACCAGGGGTAGGAATCAAATCCACAAGCGAGATACCTACCCTTGACTAGAATCAAACCCGTGACACTTCAGTCTGCAGGACAATGCTCTATCCACTAAGCCAAATTGGCTAGGGCTGTATGTTCAAATTTTTTAATTAAATTTTACTAAATTTATTGGGGTGACATTGGTTAATAAAATTATATAGGTTTCAAGGGTATAATTCTATAATATATCGTCTGTATATGCATTGTGTTCACAACCCAAGGTGAAGTCTCCTTCCATCACTACAAATTTGACCCCCTTTACCCTTTTCTACCTCCCCCCAAAACCCTCTCCCACTGCTGGCCACCACATCATTGTCTGTATCTATGACTTTTTGTCTTATTTGATAGTGAAATCATATCATTCTTGTCTTTTTTTACCAGACTTATTTCTCTTGGCATGATATTCTCAAGATCCATCTGTTGTCAAAAATTACAGTATTTTATCTTTTCTTATGGCTAAGTAGTATTCCATTGCATATACATATATACCACATCTTATTTATCCAATCATCTAGCGAAGGACATTTTGGTGGTTTTCATATCTGGGCCACAGTGAATAATGTTGCAATGAAGATATGGATACATATATCTTTCCAAATAAATGTTTTCAAATTTTTCGGATGATACTAAAAAGAGGGTTTGTTGGGTCATATGGTAACTCTATTCTTAATTTTTTGAGGAATCTTGATACTGTTTCCCACAGTGGCTCTACCAGTTTACATTCCTATCAGCAGTGTACAAGTGTTCCATAACTTCTCCAACACATACTTGACTTGTTGATAATAGCCAATCAAACAGGTGTGAGGTGGTATCCCATTGTAGTTTTTATTTGCATTTCCATAATGGCTAGTGAAATTTCACATCTTTTCATATATCTGTTGGCCATTTGTACGTCTTCTTGGGAGAAGTTTCTATTCAGGTCCTCTGCCCATTTCTTAATTGCATTGTTTGTTTTTGTTGTTGATTTATATAACTTCTTTATATATTTTGGATATAAACCCCTTATTGGAGGTCTTGTTTGCAAATATCTTCTTCCATTCTTCCAATTTTCCCAGCTCCATTTATTGAAGAGACTTTCTTTTCTCCATTGTATGACTGTGGCTCCTTCGTCAAAAATTATTTACTCATATATATGTGAATTTATTTCTGGACTCTCCATTTTGTTCCATTGGTAAGTGTGTCTATTCTTCTGCCAAAACCATGCTATTTTGAGTATGGTCACTGTGTAGTATTAACTTAAAGTCAAGGAATGTGAAACCTCTGGCTTTGCTCTTTCTTCTCAGGATTGCTTTGACTATACAAGGTCTTCTATGATTCCATACAAATCATGTTCTATTTCTTTTGACAATGCCACTGGAGCCCGGCTGGCGTGGCTCAGTGGTTGAGAGTCAACCTAGGAACCAGGAGTTCACGGTTCAATTCCCAGTCAGGGCACATGCCCGGGTTGCGGGCTCAATCCCCAGTAAGGGGCGTGCAGGAGGCAGCCAACCCATGATTCTCTCTCATGGTGGATGTTTCTATCCCCTTCTCTCCCTTTCCCGTCCTCTCTGAAATCAATAAAAATATATATTTTTTTTAAATGCCACTGGAATTTTTTAAAATATATTTTATTGATTTTTACAGAGAGGAAGGGAGAGGGATAGAGAGTTAGAAACATCGATGAGAGAGAAACATCAATCAGCTGCCTCCAGCACACCCCCTACTGGGGATGTGCCCACAACCAAGGTACATGCCCTTGACCGGAATTGAACCTGGGACCCTTCAGTCCACAGGCCGACGCTTTATCCACTGAGCCAAACCAGTTAGGACGCCACTGGAATTTTTGATGGGGATTGCATTAAATCTGTATACTGCTTTGGATAATATGGCCATTTTAACTAAATTGATTCTTCCATCCATGAAAATGGAATACCTTTCCCTTTCTTTGTATCTTCTTCAATTTATTTTAATAATAATGTCTTATTATTAAATAAGGTGTGGCTGCTCAGCGGTTGAACATCAACCTATGAACCAGGAAGTCAGTTTGATTCCCGGTAAGGGCACATGCCCGGGTTGCGGGTTTGAACCCCAATATGGGGCACGCAGGAGGCAGCCAATCAACGATTCTCTCTCATCATTGATGTTTCTATCTCTCTCTCCCTCTCCCTTCCTCTCTGAAATAAAATATATATATATATTGAAAAAAATAAAATAGAGAGACATGGAAGCATGAAAGCTGGAGAGGGTCAATGGGGGAAAAGGGGACATAGGTAATACTTTCAACAGTAAAGAATTATTTAAAAAATAAAATAATATATACTGGAAAAGATACAAAGAAACGGAAACATATAGGTCCTTCACATCCTTTGGTAAGTTTATTCTTAGGTATTTTATTCTTTCAGTGGTAATTGCAAAAGGAATTTTTTCATTTCTTTTTCTGAAATTTAATTGTTAGTATATAGAAACACAATATAATTTTGTACATTGACATTGTATCCTGTATTGGTTTATTGTTTCTATAGTTTTTTGGTGGAGTCTTTAGGGCTTTCTATATAAAGAAATAATGTCATCTGCAATAAATGACAATTTTACTTCTTCATTCCCAATTCAGATGCCTTTTATTCCTTTTTCTTGCTTGACTGCTCTGGCTAACATTTCCAGTGCTATCCTATAGAATAAAGCGGTAATATGCAAATTGACCCTCACTCTGTCACACCATCACAAGATGGCTGCACCCACAGCGGAGGCTGGGTTCCCATAACAAGCTGTAACGAGCGAACAGCAGGGACCTGAGGCTGTGTGGCGCAGGGACAGAGGACCTGAGGATGCGCCCCCCACCCGGCAGGGCTTGATGGGGGCCCTGAGGCTGCGCACCCCCACCCAGCAGGGCTTGACAGGGGTGGGGCCAGCCAGGTCTGGATCTCGCCCAATGGGGAAGGGGCCAGCCAGGTCTGGGTCTCGCGCAATTTCAAGGTGCACGTGGGTGGGCGGGGACTTGACTCTGGGTCCCACAGGATGCCCCAGACTCTGACAGGACGAAGATTTTCTATACATTTTACTAATTTTCTTTCATCTCTGACACTTCTATTATAGAGAAAGGGCAAATAGCAATATTAAAATTTATTTTCCTCTAATTAATTCCCTTTTAATGTGCACGAATTACGTGCACCGGGCCACTAGTGTTAATTAACAGTGGTGAGAGTGGGCATCCTTGTCTTGTACATGATCTTAGAGAAAAAACTTGTTTTTCAGCATTGAGTATGATAATAGCTGAGGGTCTGTCATATATGGCCTTTATTATGCTGTGATACTTCCCTTCTATACCCATAGTATTAAGTGTTTTAATCATAAATGGATATTGTATCTTATCAAATGCTATTTCTGCATCTATTGATATACATAATTTTTACCCTTTATGTTTGTTAATGTGGTGTGTCACATTGATCAATTTATATGTTGAAGTAACCTTGAGTCCCTGTAATAAACCCCACTTGATTGTGATGTATTATCTTAATGTATTTTAATTTCACACAATATACTTTCTGAAGCTTCCAAAATGCATATACCCTTTAAACAAAAATTATGTTGTTGTGTGCATGCCAAACATTAAATGAGGTACTTCAACAATAAGGGGTTCCTTAATTAAATTGCAGTTTATCAAAAACAATACTCTGTATTACATGCTAAATATCTACTAAAAATAATAGCAAAAATATAATTTACTGATACAAAAAGATGTTCAGGTTAATAATTATTTAAAAAATATAGTATAATCAATATAATCCAATATTGTATACATAAAAATGCACACAAAAAATCTAGAAGGATCTGAATGAGAAGATTTAGGATGATTTTTGTCTTGCACTTTTCTATTTATCTTTCTGTATTTTCAGAATTTTTAAATGTTAAATCTGCATTATAAATGTTTAATAAAAAATTTCTAAAACCTTAGAACTGGCTGCAGTAATACTTTCTCCCACTGATGGAATAAATCAACAGGTACTTTAAATAAATGGTAACACGAAAAGGTGCATTGGGTAATGGAAAAATCATCTAATATGCAAAAGAGAATCAAACAATAATATATATGTATGAAATTTTAAAAATACATAACGGAAAAAAGCAAACATTAACTTTAAAAATACATAAGGGAAAAAAGCAAACATTAACTAAGGTTTTAAGAAAGCTAACAACAAATATGAGTGAGTGGTGGTAGAAAATAATTTGAGGGAGAGCAGCAAGAAATATTCTACAACAGGATTATCTTTTAAGAAAGGATGTATGATATCATAATGAGTATTATACCAAATAGTAATTAATTCACACTTCATAGAACCTTGCTATGTGAAAGAACACAGAATTTCAATAATTCTTAAAGGACAAATCCATAAGGACTAAAATGTCATGTAAATGTTAGAATATTAAATACCTAGATTCATATAAAAAGGTAACATATTTTTATTTGTTTGTATTCCTGTGACCTTAGTAATGTATTTTAATAATTGTAGTTTATCAGAGTAATTATATTTTGTCCAAATCTCTCTGGAATTTGATGAAGACCTATAATTAAAATTTTCTAAGGTAGGCCTATAATAAAACAAAATTTTAAAAAATTCCTTTACACTTCCCAGCTTCATAACAAAAAAATTTTATGCAAACATCAATAGAATAATATCTACTGTACCTTATTATAACGATCATGTGGAACAGACTGTAAAACAATTGGTTCCATTGTAGAAACATTGGCAAATTGTACCTCTGGAATATACAGGGCACAAACCACATGAGCCCAACCTAAAATAAATAAATAAAAATAACATCATTTTCCAGTTTTCAATGAAGCTTTTTCAAAGATACATAAAATCAGTGATCTTCTAAAGAGAACCATTAAGTGCTTACTTAAGCAAATATACAACAAAATAAATTCTCATTATTGACTGAATAGTCAAAACACTACTAATAAAGCACTCTTAATCATTCCTCTAGTTATATGCACAGTAACACAAATAAGGGAAACATTTTAAAATTCAGATTCTGGCACTGACTGACTTCTTATAAATAATTCAGATCAACACTACTTCTGAGAACCACTGTAAAAATAAGAATTGTTATAGCTGAATATCTAAAATAAAAAATTTAATACTTTAATCTTGAATGTCAACATTAAATTGTTTACTTTTACTAGTATATTAATGTCAATATTTTTAAATTGATATTTTACTATTAGCATTATTTTAATATTTCACTTAAAATACTCTTAATAATTGCCCTAGCTGGTTTGGCTCAGTGGATAGCACATCAATCTGCGACTGAAGAGTCCTGGATTCAATTCCAGTCAAGGGCACATGCCCGGGTTGTGGGCTTGGTCCCCAGTAGGGGGTGGGCAGGAGGCAGCCAATCAATGTTCTCTCTCATCATTGATGTTACTATCTCTCTCTCCCTCTCCCTTCCTCTCTGAAATCAATAAAAAGATCCTTTTTAAAAATACTCTAATAACTGATATTAAACATTTCTTTTAATTTTCAAAATGTGCCTGAAGATATCAAAGAGCTGATGTGATAGTGAGGAGTTAATGATTCAAAATTGGAAAAGCATGAAATCCAGATTGGTATGTAACTTTCAGCTACTTTCCCCAACCAGGGGATATTTGCCTATTTTAGAGAAAGCAGCTGACAGGGTAAAGCTGCTTTTGACAAACTCAGAAAGCTGCAAGAACAGAGTTTTATGTTCACAGACAACTAAGGTAGAAAGAGAATTAGTGCACCCCCTTTCAGCAATAACATGAAGGGCTGCAAGCCAGGAGTAATAATTAACTAAAAATACATAGGCCCTCACCTGGCTGAAGTGGCTCAGTGGTTGAGTGAGGACCTATGAACCAGGGAGGTCACGATACGAATCCCGGGCATGTGGGCTCAAGCCCCAGTGGGGGGTGTGCCAGAGGCAGGCAATTAATGATTCTCTCTCATCACTGAAGTTTCTATCTCTCTCTCTACTCTCTCCCTTCCTCTGTGAAATCAATAAAAATATATTTTTTTAAAAGGAAAAAAACAGATCACCAAACAAACAGAAAAAGTATATGAACAGACCACAAAAGAGAACAAATTGCTCTTTAAAATATGAAAAGATGGTCAGATTCACTTATAAAAAAAGAGAAATGTAAAAATACCTTCTCAGAGACACCAATTTCTACCTATTGGATTACCAAAGGTATAGAAAACAGCTTTTACGGTTTACTAGAGGCACGGTGGTCCCTCATCTCGGCCTATGCCCTCTTGCAGTCTATGACCTCTCAGAGGATGTCCACCTGCTGGCTTAGGCCCGCTCCCTGGGGGGAACGGGCCCAAGCTGACAGTCAGACATCCCTCTGGCAGCCCGGCAGCACATAAGAGGGATGTCCACTTACCAGCTGGGAGCAGACCTAAGATGCAGTCGGACATCCTTAGTGCTGCTGAGGAGGTGGGAGAGGCTCCCACCACCACCGCTGTGCTGGCAGCCATCAGCCTGGCTTGTGGCTGACCAGAGCTCCCCCTGTGGGAGCACACTAACCACCAGGGGACAGCTCCTGCATTGAGCATCTGCCCCCTGGTGGTCAGTGTGTGTCATAGTGACCAGTCATTCCCAGTCTTTCTGCTGCTAAGGTCAATTTGCATATTACTCTTTTATTATATAGTACTAGAGGCCAGGTGCACAAAAATTTGTGCACTGGGGGGGGGGGGAGAAGAGGTCCCTCAGCCCCACTTGTGCCCTCTCGAAGTCTGGGACCCCTCGGGAGATAATGACCTGCTGGCTTAGGCCTGCTCCCGGGTGGCAGAGGGCAGGCCCAATCCCTAGGTGCAACCCCTGGTCGGGCTCAGAGCAGGGCCGATTGGGGAGTTGGGGCGCCGCCCCCTGTCATGCACAGAGCAGGGCGGATTGGGAGGTTGAGATGCCACCCCTAGTCACGCTCAGGGTAGGGCCGATTGGGGGGTTGGGGCACCACCCGGTCACACTCAAGGCAGGGTCGATAGGGAGGTTGCGGCGCCACCCCATCACGCACAGAGCAGGGCCCATCAGGGGGTTGGGGCTCCGTACCCTGTCACACACAGAGCAGGGCCGATCAGGGGGTTGAGGAGCTCCCCCCTGTCACGCACAGAGCAGGGCACATCAGGGGGTTGGGGAGCTCCCCCCTATCAGGCACAGAGCAGGGCTGATCAGGGGGTTGGGGCGGCTTCCCCTGTCACGAACAGAGCAGTGTGGATAGGGAGGTTGTGGCCCCGCCCCGTCACACAAAGAGCCGCACGGCGATCAGGGGGTTTGGTCGCTGCCCCCTGTCACGCTGATCCCAGTGCCGGGAGACCTTGCTGCTCCGCTGATCCCGGTCCCGGGAGGCCTCGCTGCTCCGCTGATTCCGGTGCTGGGAGGCATATTACCCTTTTACGATATAGGATAGAGGCCTGGTGCACAGGTGGGGGCCGGCTGGTTTGCCCTGAAGGGTGTCCTGGATCAGGGTGGGGGTCCCCACTGGGGTGCCTGGCCAGCCTGGATGAGGGGATGATGGCTGTTTGCAGCTGGTCACACCCCCTTCAGGGTGGGGGTCCCCACTGGGGTGCCTGGCCATTCTGGGTGAGGGGCTGAGGGCCGTTTTCAGGCTGGCGGGTGACTGAAGCTCCCAACCTGTCCTTTTTTTCTTTTTTTTTTTTATTCTGGGCCAGCTTTAGCTCTGAGGCTTGGCTCTAGCTCTGAGGCCTCGGCTGCTGAAATCAGGTATCTGGTTTGTTTGGGTTCTATAATTGTAACACTGTTGCGGTCCTGCTCACTCCAGCTCTGAGATCCCGGCTGGCTGAAAGCAGGGATCTGCGTTTGTTCTATAATTGAAACAATGTTGCGGTCCTGCTGGCTGAAGCCCGGCTGGCTGAAAGCAGGTTTCTGGGGTTTTGTTTAGCTTCTATATTTGTAACATTGTTTCTTAAACTGCAAGCTCAGAGGCCGGCAAGGCAGGCGGGGAACGTTGGCTTCCTCTGTCACTGAAGCAATCAAGCCTCCTGTTCGCTTCAAGCTGCGTGGCTGCCAGCCGCCATCTTGGTTGGCAGTTAATTTGCATATCGCCCTGATTAGCCAATGGGAAGGGTAGCGGAGGTACGGCTAATTACCATGTTTCTCTATTATTAGATAGGATAGAGGCCTGGTGCATGGGTGGGGGCCGGCAGGTTTGCCCTGAAGGGTGTCCCAGATCAGGGTGGGGGTCCCCACTGGGGTGCCTGGCCAGCCTAGGTGAGGGTCTGATGGCTGTTTTCATGCTGGCCACACCCCCTTTAGGGTGGGGGATCCCCACTGGGGTGCCTGGCCAGTCAGGGTGAGGGGCTGAGAGCCGTTTTCAGGCTGGCCAAGCCCCCCGGCAACAGAAGCTCCCAGCCTCTGCTTTTTTTTATTTTTTTTATTCTGGGATTTATTACCTTCTATAATTGAAACTTTGTAGCCCTCAGTGGAGCTCCGAGCCGGCCAGGGCGGGCGGGAAGCTTGGCTTCCTCCATCACTGGAGCAACCAAGCCTCCCGCTCGCTCCAGCTCTGTGGCTGCCGGCCGCCATCTTGGTTGGGTTAATTTGCATATAGTTGCTCTGACTGACTGGTGGGCGTGGCTTAAGGCATGGCGAAGGTATGGTCAATTTGCATGTTTGTCTTTTATTAGTGTAGATTGTTACTGGGAATATAACTTGGTACAAACACTAGGGAGAATAATTTGGAATTATCTACCAAAATTAATTGTAAAATCCCTTTGACCCTACAGTTTCACTTCTGGGAATTAATAATCTTACAGATGTACTTGCATATAAGCAAAATGACATATATAAAAACATCTCTAAAAATAAAAGTGTAATATGCTAATTAGACCGGACAACCTTCCCGATAAAGCCAGAGCTGCGAGGGAAGGCAGGGTCCCGGGTGCCAGAGGGAAGCCAGTGCCGGCAGCTTGGGGAAGGAAGGCCTACTCTTGCACGAATTTTGTGCATTGGGCCTCTAGTTACTAAAAGCAGATTAGAAAGTCCATCAATTGGTGACTAATTATATAACAGGATAAAACAAACAAACAAACAAAAAAAAACAGCTCTATACTGATAATAGAGATAAAATGTTCTGTGAAAATAATTAGGATGCAAGAGTATGTATAATATTCATCCAAAATAAAAATTGGAGTCTTGGCCAGTGTGGTTCAGTTGGTTGAGTATCATCCCATGCACTGAAAGGTCACCTGTTCAATTCACAGTCAGGGCACACAGTCAGGTTGCAGGTTGACCCCTGTTGGGGTACATAAGGAGGCAACATTTCTCTCCCTCTACCTCTCTCTCCAAAATCAATTTTTTTTTAAACTGGAGGGAATATTTGACTATTCATATGTATCTGCATATGCCAAAAGACCTAGAAGGATATGCCAAAAAAAAGTAATAACAGCAATTGTCTCGGTGGTAGGAAAGTTGTTGAGGAACTAGGCAAATGGTGAACAGGAGTAAGAGAGACTGTTATTAATACTTCTTTAAATTTTGGAAAATGTGACAATATAATATAGTTTAAACAATAAATTATGTAAATATATGTATTGCCAAAAACATTGTATTTTTCCCTTTTCATTACTAAGACCATTACTGTATTCTTTGCCAAAAATACTTTAATCTATTCAATAAATGGTGTTAGAAATATTAAACAGATATGTGCAAAACAATGAAACTAGACCACCCTCTTACGCCATACACAAGAATAAACTCAAATATAATAAAGACTTACAAGTTAGACTCAAAACCATAAAAATCCTAGAAGAAACATAAGCAGTAAAATCTCAGACATTTCTCGTAGCAATTTTTTTTCTACTATATCTCCTCAGGCAAGGGAAACAAAACAAAAAAATAAACAAATGGACTACATCAGCTCAGCAAAGGACACCTTCAACAAAATGAAAAGACAACCACTCAATGGGAGAACATATTTGCTGATACATCTGATAAGGGGTTAATACCCAAAATTTATAGAGAACTTACAAAACTCAACACCAAAAAACAAACAATCCAATTAAAAAATGGGCAAAGGATCAGAATAGACATGATATAGGACCTAACTAGACCCAACAGACCTCAAAAGGGGTTAATATCCAAAATTTTTAAAGAACTTACAAAACTCAACACCAAAAAACAATCCAATTTAAAAATGGGCAAAGTTCCAAAGAGGACATACAGAAGGCCAATAGACATATAAAAAATGTTAAATGTCATTCACTAATCATCAGAGAAATACAAATTAAAACTGCAATGAGATATCACCTCACACCTAGCAGAATGGTTATTATCAGTAATCAACAAACAAGTGTTGGGGAGAATGTGCAGAAAATGGAAACCTCATGCACTATTGGTAGGAATGCAGATTGGTGTAGCAACTGTGGAAAATGGTATGGGGTTACATCAAAAAATTAAATATGGAACTGCTTTATGGCCCAGTGATTCCACTTCTGGAAATATATATCCAAAGAAACCCAAAACACTGACTTGAAAGAATATATGCAACCCTACATTCATTGCAGAGTTACTTACAATAGCCAAGATTTGGAAGCAATCCAAGTGCCCATCAATACATGAATGGATAAAAAAGCTGTGGTACATTTACACAATGGAATACTACTCGGCCATAAAAAAATAAGGAAATTTTACCCTTTTTGACAGCATAGATGGACCTGGAGAATATTATACTAAGTGAAATAAGCCAATAAGAGAAAGACAAAGACCATATGATTTCACTTATGTGGAATCTAATGAACAAAATGAACTAACAAGCAAAATAGAGACAGACTCAAAGTCAGTAGACTGACAGCTGTGAGAGATGCTAGGAGAGAAGGAATTGAGGGGGAAAGGGGGAAAGAGAAAGAACTCATGGACAGGACAACAGCATGGTGATTGCCAGGGGGAGGGAAGTGGGGTGAGGTGGAGGGTATAAGGGGTATATATGGTGATCAATGGAGACTTGACTTAGGGTGATGAACAAACAATACAGTGCATAGACAATGTGTTGTAGAACTGTATACCTGAAATTTGTTTTTGTTAATCAATGTCACCCAAATAAATTCAATAAAAAGACAAAAAATACTTTAGAGTTGGCTACCCAAAATGTAAATGTATACTAACAGAAATTATAAAGGGTGTCCCAAAATTCACGCAAGAAGTAATTTTGATAGAAAACACAGGTTTATAATTAAAAATTGTAAATTTTTTATTGATTCATAAAGTATACAGTATAGGGTTATGTATGGAATAGCATATCGGGTAAATGGCCTCCATGGCTTTGCTGGCACATATGCACTCTTTTGTTGAAATTTTCCATGACTGTTTTGCATAAACAAATTACTTCTTGTGTGAATTCTGAGACACCATTTACCTCTACTTTTTAAAAATTTATCTTTATTATTGAAAGTCGCACCACCCCCCTTCCCCCCAGGCCTTCACCACACTATTGTCTATGTCCATGGGTTATGCATATCTACACTAATAAAAGAGAAACATGGTAATTAGCGTACGACCGCTACCCTTCCCATTGGCTAATCAGCATATCCTTATGCAAATTAACTGTCAGCCAAGATGGCGGCTGGCAGCCATGCACTGAAGCAAGCAGGGAGGCTTGCTTGCTCCAGTGACGGCGGACTCCAACGTTCCCCGCCTGCCGCTGCCGGCCTCTCAGCTGCAACTCTAAGCAACTATGTACTATGTTGCAAATATAGAAGCTAAACAAAACCCCAGAAGCGGGCTTTCATTCAGCCAGGCTTCAGCCAGCCCGACCGCAACATTGTATCGATGTTTTCAGCAGCGAGGCCTCAGAGCTAAAGCTGGCCCAGAATAAAAAAAAAGAAAAAGAAAAAAAGGAGCGGTTGGGAGCCTCAGTCACCCGCTTCCGGAAAACAGCCCTCAGTCCCTCACCCAAACTGGCCAGGCACCCCAGTGGGGACCCCCACCCTGATTCAGGACACCCTTCAGGGCAAACCAGCCAGCCCCCACCCGTGTACCAGGCCTCTATCCTATATAGTAAAAGGTAATATGCCTCCCGG
>NW_005871180.1:2446831-2498723 GCF_000147115.1 Myotis lucifugus
CCCCCGATCAGCCCTTCTCTTGTGCGTGACAGGGGGGTGGCGCCGAAACCTCCCCATCGACCCTCCCTTGAGTGTGACAGGGGGCGATGCCCCAACCCCCCAATCGGCCCTACCCTGAGCGTGACTAGGGGTGGCATCTCAACCTCCCGATCCGCCCTGCTCTGTGCATGACAGGGGACGGGGCCCCAACTCCCCAATCGGCCCTGTTCTGAGCCTGAACAGGGCCTGCACTTAGGGGTTGGGCCTGCCCTCTCCCACCCGGAAGCAGGCCTAAGCCAGCAAGTCTTTATTTCCCGAGGGGTCCCAGACTGCGAGAGGGCACAGGCCGGGCTGGGGGCCCCCCCTCCCCCCCCCCCCCCAGTGCACAAATTTTTGTGCACCGGGCCTCTAGTATGAATATAAATTCTTTGGTTGATCTTTTCCCACCCACCCCCACCTTCCCTCTGAGATTCAATAATCTGTTCCATGTTTCTATGTCTCTGGATCTATTTTGTTCATCAGTTTATTTTATTCATTAGATTCCACATATGAGTGAAATCATGTGATACTTGTCTTTCTGTGACTGGTTTACCTACTTAACATAATACTCTCCAGTCCCTCCATACCATCTCAAAAGGTAAGAGATCCTTCTTTTTTATTGCTGCATAATATTCCGTGGTATAAATGTACCATAGCTTTTTTTATCCACTCACCCACTAAACGGGCACTTGGGCTGTTTCCAGACCTTAGCTACAGAAAGAATGTATCTCTACTTTTTAAATTTCTTCATGAGTTACTTGACTTTCACAGTATGCCACAGTTTAATAAATTTGTAGTACTGAGCTATAAAGAAATATAGATTTCTCTGAGGGAGATAACTAAAAACAGAAATGAAAATGAGAAATATGAAAGGTTCCTCAGAAAAGCACAACAAAATTTAGAAATCAGCAAAAGGGCCCTCAAGTGTGTTAAAATTAACATTCAATAAAAACATCATCTGTCCTACAATACACAAAAGGGGGGGGGGGGTGTCTAAAACAACAGATTTTAAGTCTAGCCGAGAGAGAGAGAGAGAGAGAGAGAGAGAGAGAGAGAGAGAGAGAGAGAGAGAGAGAGCTTATTTTTTTTCAAACATAATTTCTATAAGGAACTGTATCCATTAAAAAAAATCAAGATTTTAATTAAAAGTATGTGGACTGTTCTGCATTAAGAAAAAACAATGCTTAATTCCATCCACAAAATAGAAAAACTTTTTCAATAAAAAATAATTCATAAATTATATCCACTGCTATAAAAATATTTGAGTGGTAAACACTATTCAATTTTATATAATAATATGAAGTACCAAATACCTTAAAACACTTTCCCAATCCAGTTTTCAATAAAAAATTTTTCAAAAATCTCTGCACTTACCCCCATTATCTGTTCTTTTTAAAGCTCCATCCTTATGAGGACACAGTTCACATCTCTATTTAAAAAAAAAGAAAGAAAAGAAACAAAGATATTTTTCAGATTACAAAAGTATAACATCTTCCTTGTAACTTCAAAACTATTAAAAAGGTAGGAGCAACATTTGTACTGGTTGCCACCAAGAATGACATTTCAGAAAATTCCTCACAAGGTAATTCTCCTTGATATGAGATCTTCTTCAGAGCACCAGATAACTTTTACAAAGTAAATTATTGCTTAACTTTTAAATTCCTGCCAAGATTTTTTTTGTGTTAAATTAATAAACACAAAAAGATCCTCTCAACATAGGACTGGGGCACATTTGCTTCTAGCTCTTTACTTTCTACCGACGATCAGCTAGGCTTAGTCTACTCAGTTAGGTCTGGTTTGTTCTAAAATAAAGAGCCAAACTCAAAAATTTAGAATTGTGATTTAGGTGGCAAGGCATGGTCTCACATATGCTGACCTGCCTTCTGAAAGGAAGTGCTCTAATTATTCTAGTTACTCTTATTCACACACAATGGTAATCGGAAGTTATCATGAATCCCACTGCCTACCACTCCCCAATTTAAAACCAGAAATAAACAGAGCCACTACTAATATTTCTTTTCACTATTGACAAAAGGACAAATATAATTATAAAATTAATAAACAGAGTAAGTTCTTTTCTTAAGATTTTTTAATCGATTTTTATAGAGAGAGAGAGGAATGGAGAGGGAGAAAGAGAAATATCAACGGGAAAGCAAAACATCAATAGGCATGCCCCCCTACCGGGGATCAAGCCCAAAATCCAGGCATGCACCCTGTCAGGGAATCTAATGGCAACCTTTGAGTGCACGGGACTACTAAGCACAACCAACTAAGCCACACCAGCCAGAGTAAGTTTAATGGCATTGTCTTACTATAAAGAATATGTTCCTGGAGGTCACACTTGAGTACCCCATCATGCTCCCCAACTTGCAGCATATAATATAGTAACATAAATAAATTACAAAGAAAAATAACAGGATATTAAGTATACAAAACATAAGCCATGAGATGCTATTATTTCTTGTCATCCAGTATTTCACTTTCCTGATGTTCCTCTTACCATTTTGGCAGTACTTCTCTGATCATCTTATCCAACCTTTAAATGCACAAGTTCCTTAGCACTCTGACTTAAGATGCCTTCTCATTTCATGTTAAACACTCGGCAATTTCATTCATTTTCCATACATCTATCACTAATTAAATTATTAGGATATGCCAGTGACTCACAAATTTTACCTATTCATTTGTCCTTGGATACATAGGTAAAACTTTCTATAATACATAGGAACTTTAAATTCAGTCCCAAATTTATGACTACACTTACTCTTCTTGCAGTTTTCCCTATCTTTGTAATAATACTCTTAATCACATATTGCCCATATCTAGGCATCATCTTTTGACAGCTTTACCCTATTTCCTAAATTCATATGATTTTAAAATGTTTTTATTGATTTGATAGAGGAAGGTAGAAGGAGAGAGAGAAACATCAATATGAGAGAGAAACATCAACAGGCTCCCTCCTGCACACCACCTACTGGGGATCAAGCTCGCACCAGGAATCGAACCGGTGACCTTTTGGTGCATGGAACGACACTCAACCAACTGAAGCCACAAGGCTAGGGCTAACCTCATATTTAATCAATCACCACAATTTGGACATTCTTCCTCCTAAATACTGGTGAGATTTGACTACTTCTCTCCTTCTACACTAGTATTAGCCAACTGCAAGCCAACATCAACTTTCATCAGGACCACTTCAGTGGTCTTCTACTAAATAGTCTCCCAGTACCCGACCACTCCAGTCTACAGAATGAACTTCAAAAATGCAAGTCAATATATATAACTTCACCACTAACACCCTTTAAATGGTTTCCCTACATGATCTACTCCTTACTTTCCTCTATGGCCTTCTCTCTTTTCATCTCATTGTCCGGGCAATACTGACTTTTCTTCTTTCAGTTCAGTAAATACTCCAAAGTTCATTCCTGTCTCATAGCCTTTAAATGTGTTGCTTTTACTCTACCTGAAATACTGTCCTCACCCCAAACCACTTTCACAGTTGGGTAACTTCTTACTTCCCTCAGGTCCTTGCTTAAAGTCACTTCCTCAGAAAAGGTTTCTCTCAATACCTTTATTAAATTAGGTGCCATTTCTTCTTATCATATATTGCAATCACAATTAATTGTTAATTATTTATGCAATTATGTTTATCTCCTCTGCTAGATTGTAAGTTTCATTTCATGGCTGTAGCCCTAGCATCTATCACAACTGGATATATGGAAGGAGCAAAAACATAAGCAGACTAGCTAAAGACAGGCAATAATTTGGTTCTAAGTTATACCTTCTTCACAGATGGAAACATTATTAGTTATACAATTTACCTTGGAGGAAAAAACAGTTACTTATAGAAGTATAACTAAATCTAATATAAACACTACAGCCAGTGATAGATTACTTTTTAGGATGGTTAGGTATAAGAACAATGTTCAACAATTGGGGAAGAAAAAATTCAAATTAGACCCTTGAAATTTTACTGATCACAAATATAAATTCAAAATGTTTGAAAAACAATTTCAATATAAGAATTAAAACCAAAAATAATTAGTAGTCAAATCTAAAAAATTGAAAACTTCTATAAAAGAAAAACATTAGAATAGACAATTCAAAACTTTTATTTCTCTCTCCTCTTGTGGCCCAAGATGCTGAAAGGAAAGAAGGCTAAGGGAAAGAAGGTGGTACCAGCCCCTGCTGTTGTGAAGAAGCAGGAGGCCAAGAAAGTGGTATATCCCATTTGAGAAAAGGCCCAAGAATTTTGGCTTTGGACAGGACATCCAGCCCTTAAGGGACTCACCCACTTTGTCAACGGCCCCTCTAACATTCAGTTGCAGCAGCAAAGGACTATTCTCTATTAAGTATCTGAAAGTGCCTCCTGCCATTAACCAGTTCACTCAGGCCTTAGACCACCAAACAGCTACTCAACTGCTTAAACTGGCCCACAAGTACAGACCAGAGACAAAGCAAGAGAAGACGCAGAAATTGTTGGCCTGGGCTGAGAAAAAAGCTGCCAGCAAAGGGGATGTCCGCAAAAGGCCACCTGTCCTTCCGGCAGGGGTTAACACTGCAACCACCTTGGTGGAAAAGAAGGCCCAGCTGGTAGTGACTGCACATGATATGGATCCCATCAAGCTGGTTCGTCTTCCTGCTTGCACTGTGCATTAAAATGGGGGTTCCCTACTGTACTATCAAGAGGACGGCCAGGGTGGGGCATCTAGTCCACAGGAAGACCTGTACCACCAGGTTAACTCAGAAGACAACAGATATCAGGCTAAGCTGGCAGAAGCTATCAGGGCCAATTGGAATGACAGATATGATGAGATCCACCGCCAGTCGGGAGGCAATGTACCAGAACCAAAGTCGGTGACTCACACTGCCAAGCTAGAAAAGGCAAAGGCATTTTTGCCCACTACATTAGTAAAGCTTTTCCTCATGTTCAGAGTGCAGTGAACATTTATTTTCATATACTATTGATGGCACCATAATCCAATTCTTTTGGAGAGCAATTTAGCAATATGATTCAAGAAAATTACTGATTCCATTACTTCACAGAGAGCCAAAGGAAATATGATGGATATAGCATGTATTGAGTACTGTGTAATTATTATACCATTTATATACTATAAGTTCAAGACATGAAAAGAATGTGTATAAAAATATTTAATATGGTTGTTTATAAGTACAAAAATTTTATAAAGAGTCTTAATTGTATAACAGTGAGGGAACAAATGCTATATTTACAAAGATTTTAACTGAGTTAACAAATAAATGCATAGAAAAAAACTCTAAAAGAAAATACACAAAATATATTAACAGGCTTGTGATGAGAATAGTAAGATACGAGTGAATTTATTTCTTCATTTCAAAATACTTTATTTGTTTTAAAATTTAAATTCTTATAGACACATTATATGCTAAGTAAAATAATGACTTTGTCTTCCCACTAAAAGTAAAAATAAACAGGAGACTTGAGAGAAAACATGATTACAGAAAAAAAGAAAACAAGATTAAATTTATAGTTAGAAGACTGTCCCATAAGATCAGAAAGAAAGGATCTGGTATGAGGCATCTTGGACAACAAGGACTTCAGATCCTATAGTAAACCAATCCAAACTGAAAAGTTTCACAGGGCAGGCTGCAGCTACACGTGTTTGTACTAGAATTCCACAGATCCAATCTTATTTTAGTGAGATATTGTTACAAGTAAATCCTGCGAAAGGGGAAACATTATAAGGAGATCTGCTCCTCCAAAAAAATATATTAAAGATCTCACCACAATTTACCAAGAAAAAATACCCTTTAATTGTAATGGCCCAAACAAGAAGAAATTATACAAGGAGGTTGCTTCTTTTTTGTATCATGTAGTATAGTAAGAAAGCATACAACTATTTTCCATCTTTATAATGTAAGGCAACATTACTTGCTCTACTTTATATTAGATTAGAGGCCTGATACACGAAATTCGAAGCAGCAGCCCCAGCTGCCGCATTGGCCCTCACAGCCCCAGCTTCGTCCAGAAAATCGTCTGGAATGTCGTCCAATCTAATTAGCGTATTACACTTTTATTATAGATTCTCTTGCAAAGTACTCACTGTACTTCACTAAGTCAAGCTCACCCAAAACACTGAGCTTTAGGAGGTCATGACTATGTAACTATGCATTCAGCTATACTCCTTTACCCAAACTGTGATCACCATTACATTACAAAAAGCAGTAAGATAATAATTAAAAATAGTATTACAGGTTAATAAGAAGTATAAATTCAAGTTTTAAGTTTGATCTTCCTCATATAAAAGATATAATTGTGGCATAAAATGTGGCTCAGTTGGTTGAGTGTCATCCCCTGCACAGAAAGGTCACCAGTTCAATTCCTGGTGAGGACACATGCCTAGGTTGTGGCTCAATCCTGGTAGGGGGCATGCAGGAGGCAGTCAATCGCTGTTTCTCTCTCCTTCTCTGCTCCTCTCTCTCTCTAAAATAGTAATACAAGGCCGAAACCGGTTTGGCTCAGTGGATAGAGCGTCGGCCTGCGGACTGAAAGGTCCCAGGTTCGATTCCGGTCAAGGGCATGTACCTGGGTTGCGGGCACATCCCCAGTGGGAGATGTGCAGGAGGCAGCTGGTCGATGTTTCTCTCTCATCGATGTTTCTAACTCTCTATCTCTCTCCCTTCCTCTCTGTAAAAAATCAATAAAATATATTTAAAAAAATAAAATAAAATAAAATAAAATAAAATAAAATAAAATAAAATAGTAATACAAGCCCTAACCGGTTTGGCTCAGTGGATAGAGCGTCGGCCTGCGGACTGAAAGGTCCCAGGTTCGATTCCAGTCGGGGGCATGTACCTTGGTTGCAGGCACATCCCCAGTAGGAGGTGTACAGGAGGCAGCTGATCGATGTTTCTCTCTCATCGATGTTTCTAACTCTCTATCCCTCTCCCGTCCTCTCTGTAAAAAATCAGTAAAATATATTTTAAAAATAAATTAAAAATAAAATAGTAATACAAAATATTTTTTTAAAAATACCTGTAGGATAAAACACATACCATCATCACTTCTTTATTTAAGCAAAAGATAAAAATAAATCTAAATTAACACATCTTTTCTTGTGTTTTAGAAAGATCACGACTACCACTCTATAAGTTAGTGCCCAAGCTGTGGTCCAGGACTCCTAGGAGAAGTGATGATTACTGGTCTAAGTCAAATAACCCCAGAATAGTTTGTTCTATTAGCAAGAAAGCTACAAAAGTCTACTCTAATCATGTCAAAAGGACTTACGGGCTAAACCCAGTGGTCGGCAAACTGCAGCTCACAAACCACATGCGGCTCTTTGGCCCCCCCCTTGAGTGTGGCTCTTCCACAAAATACCGACTTCTGCACATGGGCTACGAAGTTTCAATCGCACTGTATGTGCACGCCCGCACGTGGTATTTTGTGGAAGAGCCACACTCAAGGGGCCAAAGAGCCGTATGTGGCACGCGAGCCGCGGTTTGCCGATCACGGGGCTAACCTAAAGAGACTTCTGCTGGCTAAAGATGAAATCAATTAAGGCCAATGAAAATAACTGCAACGAACTGAAACATATCAAACATGTTTAAATCAATGATAAAATGATCTTCTACTCCAAAAGTAAACTTACATAAGACAAACCCTTACACAGATAACAAACAGATTCTAGTTTCCCACCAGAAATCAGAACTGGAATGTTTTTAGTCTGAAGACGAGCTAGCCAGCCATATACTACAGTGGCTCCTGTAGTTTTAAAACCTGAAGAACCAGAAGATAAAAGTTCAGGGAAATCAAGAAAGTGAGGTCTGAATCAAGAAGAGGAGAGAACCAGGAGAAGCCCCCAAATATTTATATATAGAATCTCACTGAACTTAAAAAAGGCAAGCTAGAGTCCAGTTAAGGAAAAAGAGAAATAAAATGAAATTTAAGCAACTGCTCAAAATACATAATAGATGGTTTGAATCTAACCCAATCAACTGCTTATAAAAAAAATAACAATTTCTGCAAAGTAATATAATAAAATCCAGACTTCCCACATATAACACAATGTTTGGAAACAATCCAAGTCACTTACCTGATCTATGAATAGGAAAATGTTAATCATGCTCACAAACGTAATCAGCGAAGGTCAACACTAAGATGACCTAGGCATACATTGGAATTAGACTTTAAAATCTAATCTAATAAAAGACAAACATGCAAATTGACCGTACCTTCACTATGCCTTAAGCCACGCCCACCAGCCAATCAGAGCAACTATATGCAAATTAACCCAACCAAGATGGCGGCCAGCAGCCACGGAGCTGGAGCGAGCAGGAGGCTTGGTTGCTCCAGTGATAGAGGAAGCCAAGCTTCCTGCCTGCCTCGGTGGGCTCTGAGCTCCATTGAAGGCAACAAAGTTTCAATTATAGAAGGTAAATAAATCCCAGAATTTAAAAAAAAAAAGAAAAAAGAAGAGGCTGGGAGCTTCCGTCACCTGGGGGCTTGGCCAGCCTGAAAACGGCCCTCAGCCCCTCACCCAGACTGGCCAGGCACCCCAGTGGGGACCCCCACCCTGAAGGGGGTGTGACCAGCTGCAAACAGCCATCAGCCCCTCACCCAGGCTGGCCAGGCACCCCAGCGGGAGCCCCACCCTGATCTGGGACTGTGACCAGCTGCAAACAGCCATCAGCCCCTCACCCAGGCTGGCCAGCTATCCTATATAATAAAAGGGTAATATGCAAATTGACCCTACCTGCAAACACCCATCAGCGCCTCACCAGGCTGGCCAGGCACCCCAGCGGGAGCCCCACCCTGATCTGGGACACCCTCAGGGCAAAACCAGCGGGCCCCCACCCGTGCACCAGGTCTCTATCCTATATAATAAAAGGGTAATATGCAAATTGACCCTAACAGCAGAAAGACTGAGAATCACTGGTCACTATGACACACACTGACCACCAGGGGGCAGACAATCAATGCAGGAGCTGCCTCCTGGTGGTCAGTGCGCTCCCCCAGGGGGAGCTCTGCTCAGCCACAAGCCAGGCTGCCGGCTGCCAGTACAGTGGTGGTGGTGGTGGGAGCCTCTCCCACCTCCTCAGCAGCACTAAGGACGTCAGACTGCAGCTTAGGCCTGCTCCCCGCTGGCAAGTGGACATCAACCGAGGGCTCCCGGGCTACCAGAGGGATGTCTGATTGCCAGCTTAGGCCCAATCCCCCAGGGAGCGGGCCTAAGCCAGCAGATGGTCACCCCCCGAGGGGTCCCAGACTGCGAGAGGGCACAGGCCGTGCTGAGGGACACCCCCCACCCGAGTGCACAAATTTTTGTGCACCGGGCCTCTAGTAGCTATTATAATTAAACTAGTAGCCTGGTGCATGAAATTCATATACATTGAAAGGGAATTAATTGCAGTGGTTCTCAACCTTCTGGCCCTTTAAAACAGTTCCTCATGTTGTGACCTAACCATAAAATTATTTTCGTTGCTACTTCATAACTGTAATGTTGCAACTGTTATGAATCATAATGTAAACATCTGATATGCAGAAGGGTCTTAGGTGACCCCTGTGAAAGGGTCATTCGACCACCAAAGGGGTCTCGACCTACAGGTTGAGAAGCGCTGAATTAAAGGAACATAATTTGGACTCACTATCTAATATTGGTAATATGTGAGCGGCCCTGGCTGGTTTGGCTCACTGGATAGAGCGTCTGCCTGCGGACTGAAGGGTCCCAGGTTTGATTCCGGTCAGGGGCATGTACCTTGGCTGCAGGCTCATCCCCAGTAAGGAGTGTGCAGGAGGCAGCTGATCGATGCTTCCCTCTCATCGACGTTTCTAACTCTTTATCCCTCTATCCCTCTCCCTTCCTCTCTGTAAAAAAATCAATAAATATATTTTTAAAAAATAATAATAATAAGTGAGCGTGAGGTAGTCCGCGTTTCTGAAATTCAATGACATGAATTTTAGCTATTACTTTACCAAATAAATGGAATTTACAGATATCATTTAAAAGAGCATTCAGCTTCATATTAAAAACTCTGGCTACCAAGTCAGGTCTGTTTTCAACTTTTGGCCAGCATTGTAAATTGTTTGCAATATCTTCCCATTTGGGGTTGCATGTCACAGTTACAAATAAATCGGGCTTGCCATACCTCGTTACAATTGACATAGCATCCTGATATTGCTGTTGCATATTTCTGGGACTACCCTCAGAAGATGATGGAAGTATTATCATTTTACCAATCGGCACATTGTCATTTTCAGATCTAGATTTGAGATAATCCATCAAACCACTATATTTTTCAACTCCCAACTTAGATTGGTTTGCTTTGATGAAATTTATCCTGTTGGCCTCCATTTTTTAATATGAATCCATGATAAACTGTTGAGTTAATTTTCCTGCATTAAAAATAGGATTGAAAGTGTCCCACACAGAGAGATGAAATCCATAAAACTACGTTTGTGTCACTCGTGTCCTTACATTTTGTCTAGTATTATTGTTGATTACACTGTTGTCTCTGAGTCTTAATGCAATATCTGTTCCCCAGCCTTGTTCAAAATGTGGGAAAAGAATAGGGTATGTCATTGCATCTAATGTAGGAAACAGGATATTGATTTGTTTCATTTGAGTGGCATTTGGATTATTGGGATCTGGTTTACAATGAATGAGCAAGTCCCTTTCAAAAGGAGGTTCTCCATCTTCGTTTCTGCATATGACAGCAACCTCGGTTACAAGGAGAGAATTATATCTACCCAGGTCACTGTTGCGATCGTATTTAATCGCCATTGTTACCTCTGTGGGAGCAATACCTTTTGCTGCTGCTTCAGATTGGGCTTCCTTTTCTACCTCATGTAGCATCTTGTACGATTTTGTTAATTCATTGATTTCATGCATGAGGTTGTTGATGTTGATCATGAGTCTTTCTGAGCAGCCCTGGTTTTCTGGCATTGCTAATCTTTTACTCGTAGCTTCGGTTGTATCCAAAATATAGAGTTGAGCAAACTACCGAGAAACACCATCCGAAGGATGTAAAGTTCCAGTACGGTGATAAACTTGTCCGTGTATTCTAAAACAGTATGGCCCATATCCTGATGGAGATGCAATATTTGCACCCATGGAAGCAAAAGAAAAAGAAGTATTTAGGGAACGAATTATTTTCCATGAAATTTTTACCGTCAGAATCTTCGTTTGTCATTAATCTTTTTAAATATGCCAGGTAATCTGGAAAATGTATATCATTTGGACAGACTTTCCCTTTGCTACAACATCGAGAAAATTTCCCATCGGATGGTTTTTCATCCGAGAAATTTAGGGATAGGCAAAATTCACATCGAACAGTCATTCCACCACAACTATGTCCGAGGATTGCATCCTCATATACTCCATTTTCGCTGAGAAGGCAGTTCCTACCGGTATTGGTAGTACTTGTTGATGACTGTTCTCTAGACATATTCTGTCGCCGCCACCGCCTTCTTTCAACTTCAAAGGCACAGTGGTCTTTAGACATTTTCTGTCGATAACGCCGATGTTTTTCGGCATCGGAGCAACGTTTTTCCAGTGGCTGGTATTCAAATACATCCTGTCACAGACGCCGCCTTCAAAGATCAGACGCATGCTGCTCTGCAGACACTTTCTGTCGATAACGCCGGCATCTTTCGGCTGCAGAGCTACGTTGTATCAACAGTTGTTCTTTAGACATAGCACCACCTCTCTACTGTCACGGTCTGAGATGCAGGTGAATGAGAGTCCTGGCTATCAGGCCGCTGAGAGCTGTCTGACCAATGGCTGATTCTGGCTGATTCTGTGAGTGTGGAACTTCCTCCTCCCTGCCATCAGTTTCCACAGCTGTGATGAGGAAGCTGGGGTGACAGAGGGAGCTGCCCTCTCTCTTGCTCTGCTCTATGTCCAGCGGCCTCCTACTCTGCCAAGTCCTCCAAACCTCCTGCTCTCTGCCGGCAAGGTCCCAGGAGCCCACAGGCGTGGCTACGGCCTCCCCTCCCGGGGCCGGCAAAAGTCCAGGGAGCCCGCGGCCACCGTCGCCTCCTGGGGTGCTTGACACCTGCGTATGCAAATTAACCTCCATCTTTGTCGGATAATTTGCATAGTCACTCGGATTAGCTTGTGGGCGTGGCTTGCGGGCGTGGCTTGAACATATCAGAGGTACGGTTAATTTGCCTCTTTCTCTCTTATTATATAGGACTAGAGGCCCAGTGCACAAAATTTGTGCAATCACGGAGTCCCTCAGCCCGGCCTGTGCCCTCTCGCAGTCTGGGATCCCTTGGGGGGGGCGGGGGGGTCCAACTGATCCCTATGGGGAGCGGGCCTAAGCCAGCAGTTGGGCATCCTTAGCACTGCCGTGGAGGTGGGAGAGGCTCCATCCACCGCCACTGCGCTTGCCAGACGTAAGCCCAGCTTCTGGCTGAGCGGCACTCCCGCTGTGGGAGCGCACTGACCACCAGGGGGCAGCTCCTGCATTGAGCATCTGCCCCTGGTGGTCAGTGTGCGTCATAGCGACTAGTCATTCCACCGTTCTGTCAATTTGCATATTATCCTTTTATTATATAGGAGGATTCTGAGAGATAAATGAAAATGCACCTATAATAAGTGAAATAGAATACTGAAGCTACATTAATATATAGGATCATATGTGAAAAAGAAAATTGTGAAAAAAAGGAAAAGGGCTTCCAGAACATATTGAATAGTACCAAGAAGTCTGTCTAACTGAAGGCCTAGAGCACTGATGGCGAACCTATGACACGCGTGTCAGAGGTGACACGCGAACTCATTTTTTTGGTTGATTTTTCTTTGTTAAATGGCATTTAAATATATAAAATAAATATCAAAAATATACATCTTTGTTTTACTATGGTTGCAAATATCAAAAAATTTCTATATGTGACACAGCACCAGAGTTAAGTTAGGGTTTTTCAAAATGCTGACACTCCGAGCTCAAAAGGTTCGCCATCACTGACCTAGAAGGTGGGGAAGGGAGGGGTGAATAAATAAATAAATGTGAGAATACAGTGGGAAAGAAAATTTAGAACACATAATATATGAAAACTTCCTCAATTCGACGGACATATTTATGGATTCAAGAAGCTCAATGAACCTCAAGTAACCAAACTACGTACTGAAAAGAAAACAAGGGGAAAAATATTGAAACAGCGAAGAGAAAAATGACACATCAAATACAGGGGAACAGTAACTGGATAAATGACTGTTTTCTCATCATAAACTAGAGAAGCAAAAAGAGAATAAAATAACATCTTTAAAGTATTTGAAGAAAAAGAACTGTCAAACCAGAATTCTGTATTTAACTAATATATCCTTCAAAAATGAAGGTAAAATGGGTTTTTACAGATAAAAGAAACAGAATTAATCATCAGTAGGCATGGGCTACAATAAAGACTAAAATAAGTCGTCAAAATTAAGGGAAATGGTACTAGATGGAAATGCAAGTCTTCAGGAAGCAAAGAAGAGGACACCAAACAGTAAATATCTGGGTAACTATAAAATACTTCTAGGTCTTATTACTTAAAATACGTGTTATTGCCCAGTCAGTGTGGCTTATTAGTTGAGCATCAACCAGGACCCAAGAGGTCACCAGTTCAATTCCCAGTGAAGGCACATGCTCAGGTTGTGGGCTCGATCCCCAGTAGGGGGCATGCAGAAGGCAGGTGATCAATGCTGTTTCTCTCCATTAATGTTTCTATCTCTCTATCCCTCTCCCTTCCTCTCTCTCTAAAAAAATTAATAAAAAATATTTTTTTAAAAAATACATACTATTGAAAGCAAAAATTATAATGTCATCTTCTGGGTTGTATAATATATGTAGATCTAATACATATGACAATAATATAACTGACAGCAGGCAGAGGTGATGTAAAAGAATCTCTGAAGGCTCCAAGTTTTCTACACTTTACAAAAAGTGGTACAATGTTAACTATAAGTGGTATGCTATATGTACTGTATATTGAAACTAGAGGCCCGGTGCATGAAATTCGTGCACGGGGGGCAGGGGCCCCTCAGTCTGGCCTGCACCCTCTCCAATCCGGGACCCCTCGGGGAATGTCCGACTGCAGGTTTGTGCCCACACTTTTAACAGATGACAGCTCCATTGTTCTTTCTTTCTTTTCATGCTTAAACCCATTGGAATTAATAGGTATTCAAAGTGTGTATACATTTTGGGGGGACACTCTGTATATCTCTAGTCAACGGTGAAAGGAACCAACAGCAGATTTGGAACCCCCAAACAAGAAATCTCGCTCACTCCCCGCATGTCTCCCCACTCCACTTTCCAAATTCCCGGGCAGCGGGAGATTCAATGTTTGCTCTCATTAATTCGGAAAAGCACATCCTGTCACCCACTACCCGGCAGGAGTGCGCTAGACCCCAAGCGAGCGAGGCTCAGTCAGGGCAGCCTTCACTCATGGGTGCTGGCACCCAAAGTGCACATTCCTCCTCTGCAGTCGCCCCTACTATCCCACTGTTTCACTGAGAGGATGGAACTCCTCACCTCCTCTGGGTTTCTGATCTTGAACGCTGACCGAAGGCACCTCAGCAAGGGCTGCCCGCCCCCACCAGGTGTGTATGCACCTGCTCCTGCCTCAGCACCTGCATTAACCCCCAGAGGTGATCTCGTCGCTGCACTGACCTCTGCAGGAACAGGGCATCACCACTCCGCCCTCTCACTGTCATCTCACAGGCGCCCACCCTCAGCACCCAGAACACCCAGACACTCTGCAAAGGATGCTGGAGGGGACGTGCGCACGTCCTGTGGGGGACGTAGGCATGTTGGGGTTGATGGAAGTGCAGGGGATTTGCGGGAGGAACTTGCGCACGCCTTGGTCGGGGACTGTTGCAGGTGCACAAGGGTGACAGCTCGCTGGGGGGACATTCGCACGCCAGGATGGAAGAAGAGGATGTGCGCACCGGAGGCCTGTGGCTTCACAGATCTGCAAACCTCCGTGGTGCGGCCAGGAGGACGTCAATCTGGCCTGCCACGGTGGCTGTCCCTGCGATTGCACACCTTCTGGGCCAGGAGGCAGGACTTGCACAGTCACTCCTCGGTGCTGATGGCCTGCAGGCGCTACTTCAGCTCGGCCCTCAGGCTCCGCTTGGCATGCTCATGGCTGCCACCTCTGCCGTGTGGGGAGTACAGGCCGCCTTCCGCCGGCCCGCCTCCCCTGCCCAGAGGCTCTCTGCACACGCTGCTCACTGGCCCAGAGCGGCCTGGGCGGGGCGGGACGCCGGCGTGCGCTGTTCACCAGCCCATGCTGTTCTCCAGCCCAGAGCAGCCTGGGCGAGGCGGGGTGCCCGCGCGTTGCTCATCTGCCCAGAGTGACCGGGGCAGAAGCCAGGCGTCCTGCCCCACCCTAACCGCTCCTTGCCTCCACGCGGTGCGCACCGGCCCAGAGCAGCCAGGGTGAAGCGGAAGCCAGGTGTCCTGTGCCGTCCTACCCCGGCCGCTCAGCGACTGCGCACGCTGCCCACCGGCGCAGAGCAGCCAGGGCAGGGCGGGGCGGGACGCCTGCCCCCAGCCGCTCGGCGCCTGTTCACGTGTGTGCTGCCCACAGGCCCGCCATCTGTCTGGTTAATTTGCATACTCACTCCTGATTGGCTGGTGAGTGTAGCAGAGGGACAGTCAATTTACATGTTTCTTTTATTATACAGGATTACTAGAGGGATGCTAAGAAACTAATACAAAGAGAAATAACTTTACAAAAGTTATGTTAAAACTTCTTATCTACATGTAAAAGAATTAAGTTGAACTCTTTATTCATTATATATATATATATGCCTAAATGACCATTACAACGGAACAACGGGTCGACCAGTTGCTATGAAGGCACACTGACCACCAGGAGGCAGATGCTCAATGCAGTCCATTCCTTCCACACCAGGCCCAGCGACTGTCGCCTCCTCTCCCAACCCCACCGGGGCCTTTGGGCCCCAGGCTGGGACAGGGAACCAGAGGTGGGTAGCAGCAGACGTGGCCCCTTTCCCAGGGGGGCCAAGGGCTGGCTCCCTCCTTGGGGCCGGCGGCAGCCAACCTCCTGTACCCTGTCTTCTCCCCTCGGCTCGCAGGCCCCAATAGTCCTAGCCCAGATCAACCCTGATCGCCGGCCAGGCCTAGGGACCCCACCCATGCACGAATTCGTGCACCAGGCCTCTAGTTATATTAATAAAAAGGCTATAGTATATTTACACCTTGGAATACTATGCAGCAATAAAAATGAAGGATTTCTTACCCTTTGAGACAGCATGGAGGGACCTGGAGAGTATTATGCTAAGCGAAATAAGCCAGTCACAGAATGACAAGTATCACATAATCTCACTCATATGTGGAAACTAATGAACAAAATAAGCTGATGAACAGTAGAGATCCAGAGATACAGAAGCATGGAACAAGACTGTTGAATCTCAGAGGGAAGGCCAAGGTGGATGGGTGGGTGGGAAGAGATCAACCAAAGAACTTATTTGCATATATATATATATATATATATATATATATGCATAACCCATGAACACAGACAACAGTGTAGTAGAAGGCCTGGGGTGGAGGGCTGGGTATGGGCCAGAAGGGGCCAATGGGGGGAAAAAGGGGACATATGTAATACTTTCAACAATAAAGATTTAAAGATTAAAAAAAATGTTTAAATATATCCTGTTGGCAAGGATATGGAGAAATTAGACCCCTCATATATTGCTGATGGAATATAAAGTGGGATAGTTGCATTGGCAGTTCATCAAATGGTCAAATATAGTCATCACAAGCTTGATCAAAAACTCCAAACCCAAAAGAAATAAAAACAGATTTATACGTAAAAGTTTGTGCACAAATGGTCATAACAGCTTTATTCATAACAGCCAAAATGTAGATACAACCTAAATATCCATCAATTAATTTATGAGAATATAAAATGTGGTATATCCATACAAGGGAATGTTGTTTGGCAATAAAAAGAAATAAAGTTCTAATACATGCTACAACATAAGTGAACCCTAAACATGTTAAGAGAAAAAAAGGCATTCACAAAATACCAAGTATTGTACGATTCCATTTATATGAAATGTCCAGAACAGAGACAAAAAGTAGATTCATGGTTTCTAGGGACTGGAGAGGCTGGGTAATGGATAGTGGGTGCTAATGGGCACAGAGCTTTTTCTGAGGTGATGAAAATATTCTTAAATTGATTATAGCAATGATTGCACAATTCTGTGATATACTAAAAAGCAATGAATTGTACCCTTTAAAAGGCTGAATTATGGACACAGAGCTTTTTCTGAGGTAATGAAAATATTCTAAAACTGATTATGATAATGGTTTTACAATTTTGTAAATATACTAAAAAACACTGAATTGTACACTATGTGTGAATTTTATCATTTCAACTGTTTTTAAAAATATATATTTTATTGATTTTTTATATAGAGGAAGGAAGAGGGATAGAGATTTAGAAACATCGATGAGACAGAAACATCGATCAGCTGCCTCCTGCACACTCCCTACTGGGGATGTGCCCACAACCAAGGTACATGCCCTTGATCTGAATCGAACCTGGGACCCTTCAGTCCGCAGGCCGACGCTCTATCCACTGAGCCAAACTGGTTAGGGCAGTGGTCGGCAAACCGCAGCTCGCGAGCCACATGCGGCTCTTTGGCCCCGTGAGTGTGGCTCTTCCACAAAATACCACGTGCGATTGAAACTTCGTGGCCCATGCGCAGAAGTCGGTTTTCGGAAAGGAGATAGACGAAACATGTATACAAGACGAGTGTGGATGGGAGAGTTGGAAGGGGTCGACCTCAGCGACCGTACCTCAATCAGATTGAGGACGTTTTTAGCAAAGGCCAGCTTAGGAGTACCCTAATTAAGTTAATAACAATGTACCTACCTATATAGTTTAAGTTTAAAAAATTTGGCTCTCAAAAGAAATTTCAATCGTTGTACTATTGATATTTGGCTCTGTTGACTAATGAGTTTGCCAACCACTGGGTTAGGACATTAAAACTGTTTTTAATACTAATTTTCAAATATATTTTTAAAAAAACCAGACAAACAGAAAAAAAACTACTAAAATGGTAGACCTAAATCCAAGCATGTAATGGCATCAAATGTTGAGACTCATAAGCATCAAATAATGAGGACATAAATATGTACCTCATAACAATGATTCAAAATAGATGACGCAAAACTGTCACAAGTAAAGGGATAAATACACAATTCCACAAACATAGTACAGTATGTTAACATTTCTCTTTTGGTAATTAACAAAACTAGATTTTAAAAAATCAATAAATAGCCTCAGCTGGTTTGGCTCAATGGATAGAGCGTAGGCCTGTGGACTGAAGTGTCCTGAGTTCAAATCTGGTCAAGGGCACATGCCCTGGTTGAGGGCGCGGTCCCCAGTAGGGGGCGTGCAGGAGGCAGCCAATCGATGATTCTCTCTCATCATGGATGTTCCTATCTATCTACCCCTTCCTTTCTAAAATCAATAAAAATATTAAACACACACACACACAAATAACCAATATAAGGAATAAAGAAGGAATTATCACTATAGAACCAACAGATATTAAAAGGACAAAAGATTATTAATAACTTTACACTAATCAACAACTTGGATGAAATGGAAAACTTCCCTGAAAAATACAACTTACCAAAATTGGTAAGATGAAACAAATATTTAAAACTATTACAATTAAAGTCTATCAGAAGAAGAGAGATACATCTGTAATAACCTAGTTAAATTTTGATTAAAACACAAAGTGTTCAGAATTAAAGCTTCTTATAAATTACAAGGCTTTATCTTATCCTTAAAATTGATTCTATAGTGTATGATTGGTTTCCACCTGTTACAGGCAGAGTATAAGCTTTCTCGTATCCAGACATTTCAACTCATATTTGATCAGGTTACGTCACTGCACACACAAAATTTTACCCAACACATTTTAGTTTTCTTTCTTTTTTTTTAACGGATATTCTTTTTCTATAGGGAAAGCATGACTCGGAACTATAAATAAAATAACCAATTTCAATGTAATAAGAAAAAAACGCACCGCTAAGTGGACTAAGAACAAAAGATATAATTCTTGTTAAAGAAACCTTTACATTGAATTCATTATCAAAATCCTTCCTCAAAATAGAACCCTAGACTCAGATTTTTCACTGGTAAATTCCTTCATATCACCAAAGAAGAAATAGCATCACTTTCAGAAAACAAATACTTTCAAAAAATAGAGACTAATTCCAAAATCATTTTCAAAGTTCAGCATGAATATAATATTAATGAATATACCAATAATACTAAAACCTGAAACTACAAAAACAATTGCAGACTAACATTCCTCATGTACATAAATGCAAAAATATTTAATAAACTATTAGCAATTTAAATCCAGCAATATATAAAAAGGGTAATACACTGTAACCAAGTAAAGTTTATCCCAGAAATACTAGGTTGTTATAACATTTGAAAATAAAAACAATGAAATTTACCATATTTATTTTTTTAAATATATAATCATCTCAACAGATGAAGAAAAAGCATTTGACAAAAAATATCCATTCAGGCCCTGGCTGATAGCTTAGTTGATTAGAGCATTATCCCAATATGCCAAGTTTGTGAGTTCAATTCCCAGTCAGGGCACATACAAGAATCGATCATTGAATGCATAAATAAGTGAAACAACAAATTGATGTCTCTCTCTCTCACACTCACTCTCACTCTTTCTCTCTCTAAAACAAACTAACAAACAAAAAACTTATTAAAAAAAATATGTATATATATGGCCCTAGCCAATTTGACTCAATGGATAGAGCGTCATCAGCATGTAGACTGAAGGGTCTCGGGTTTGATTCTGGTCAAGGGCACATCGCCTGGGTTATGGGCTTGATCCCTAATGGGGCGTGCAGCAGGCAGCTGATCAATGATTCTCTCTCATCATTATGTTTCTATCTCTCCCTCTTCCTTCCTCTCTGAAACCAATAAAAATATATTTTTAAAATATACATATATACATATATATACACATATGTACATATATATACATATATATGTGTGTGTATATATATATATACATACATACATATATAAATCCAACTATAAACTGCCAGAAAACTAGGAATAGATCTTACTCAACCGGTATATTAATCATATCTTTTCATTTTGATATTTGATACTTTCGGGCCTGCTGATGCTAGAGGAACTGCCCCTCCCTCCAAAGACTGGCTAATTCCTGGAGACAGCAAACCAACTCTCCAGCTAACTTTCATATATAGAGTGTCCCCCCAAAAAATGTATACATACACCTTAAATAATTATAAAGGCAGTATTTATGAAAATACATTTCATTTTTAAAATTGAGCTATCAGCTGTTAAAGTATGTATACAGTTTTTTGGAACAACCTTATATGCAAAGCAACCAATCCAGAGCCCATACCCCCAACCATCTTTATTTTATATTCCAGCCACTATATTTCCCTGCCCTGATCACCGCAGGGCAAGGTACCAGACAACTAGGCAAAGTCCCTATGCCCCCAGAGTCCTTGAAATTATTCGAACTAGATAATCCTAAACCTGATGACCATTCCTTAACTATTTCTTCCCACAGAAACCAAAATAAAGGTTCCTGCCTTTACTTTTTCCCTTTTGTTCCTTCTGCCTAACTAACCCATATGGCTTCCTTGGTGTAACGCCTCCTCTAGGGATCTTTGAATATAACAAACTATCTTTTCAATGGCAGTCCTTCTGATTCTTAATAATAATGAAATCAATATTTAAAACAAACTGGTAACAATCATCAGTAAAAAGCCTACAGCTGACATCATAATTAATGGTACAAAACTGAATGCTTCCCCCAATGAATGGAAACAAGATTTAAGTATATGTAATAAAGGAAGAAATTTTTTTTAAAAAATACAAATTGGAAAGAGGTAAAGTTTTATGACATTATCATGTACTAGAAAAAGCTAAGTTATCACCAAAAATCTCACAGAATTAATGTAAGTATGGTTGTATGACACAGGTCAATACACATAAGTCAATTCTACTGCCATATACTAAGAACAAATAATTAAAAACTGAATTCTTTAAAACCACTTACACAATCACATAAAATATTGAAAAATAAAAAGACATATAAGGCCAAAGATTAAAAACCACAAAATAATGCTTGGAAAAAAAGCAAAGATAACCTAAATAAATGGCGAGCCATACCATGCTAGTAAATAAGAAGATTCAACATTGTTAACATGTCAATTCTCCTCAAAAAGATCTATAGGTTCAAAGCAATTGTAATCATAATCACATCAGTCTTTCTGGAAATGGAAAAACTAATATTAAAATTTATATGAAAGTACTAAGGACTTAGAATATGCAAAGCAATCTTGAAAAGATGAAAAGGGTTGAAGGATTTGCAAATCTGACTAAAAGACTTCCTATACAGTTAAAAATAATCAAAATAATGTGGTAAATGATATAAGGATAGACAAACAGATCAAAGAAACAGAATAAAGATTCCTAAAATAGAGCTCACTTATGCAGCCATGTTATGTTTTACCAAAGCAATCCAATAAGAAAAGGAGAGTTTTTTCAACAAACATTGCAGAAACAATTGGATATTCATTCTCAAAAAATAAAACCTATAAAACTTAATTTGAGATGCATCACAGACCTAAATATAAATTAGCAAAAAACAAAAAGTTTTTGAGGAAACAAAGGAAATTACCTTCATGACTTCAGGGTTAGCCAAAAGTGTCTTAGCTCACAGTAAGCAATAACTATAAAAGAAAAAACTGATAAATTAGACTTAAATATTTCTGCTCATTAAAAGCCATAGTTAAGAAAATAGGAAACCACAGACTTGAAGAAAGTACTTACAAAATATTTATCTAACAAAACACTGGCATATCCAGGACATATAAGAAGATCTCCAACTCAAAAAGAAAAAAAAAAAGACAAAGAATAAAGAAAGAAAAAAAAAGGAGAGAAAGAAGGAAAAGGGCTAAAGGTTTGAACAAATTCTTCATACGAGAAAACACATGAATGATCAATAAGCAAATAAAATGTATTCAATATCACTAGTCATTAAAAAATGCAAAATAAAACCAGTTCTAGTCAAGATGGGAGTAAAAGGGACCAGATTTAGCCTTCTGTATGAAGTAATAAAAACCTAACAAAATGTATGAAAAATTAGCACTAAAGTTTTTAGACAACAAATAATGAAAGACAGTGATTCCTAGGAGACAAGAAACAAATGACATGAGCCATACATTTGCCAGCTTACTGCCTTGAGAGTTTCCAGGCGGTGGAACAGGGAGAAGAAACCCAGGCAGGGCCTGTCTCCCCAAGGTGTGGAAATGGAGCTGCGAGTCCAAGGAAGCCAAGGTGGCTAGACCTCACAAGGGAGACCAGCACTGAGTAGAGAGCTGAGGAGAGAGAGAAAAATGAAGAGATCTACAGAGGCTGATCCTAGAATATGTTGAGTAACTAATCAGCCATGCATGTGAGAGACCTATTCAAGGCTAGGGAGAGAACCACCAAAAGATTTAGAATAGCACCCAGAATTCATACAAGGATGCAGATAATGCTTGTTCCCAAAAGCCAGAATGCAAAACCTAGTAATTCATATCACATCAGAGTACTAAGAAGGGTAATGCCTCAGGAGGAGGGAAAATTTAACCCTAAACATAGCTCTGGTCTGTCAAACAAAACAAAAACAAAACCTAAAAGGAACAAACTATTTTTCAGTAAATTAACCATGTCATAGAACAAAGTCAAAAAATATTTTTAGGCATACAAAAACAGAGAACCAAACAAGGTAAAATTCATAATGAATAAAAGTCAATAAAGACATACCCAGATACAGGAAATTATACCCCTAATGAAACAAAAACCAGCCAGTCAAACCAATCTTAAAATAACATAGATAGAATTATTACCCAAGTCCTTTTTTTAAAATATATTTTTGATTTCAGAGAGGAAGGGAGAGAGAGATAGGAACATCAATGATGAGAGAGAATCATTGATCAGCTGCCTCTAGCATGCCCAGCACTGGGGATCAAGCCCGCAACCCGGGCATGTGCCCTGACCGAGAATCAAACTGTGACTTCCTGGTTCATAGTTCAATGCTCAACCACTGAGCCATGCCAGCCAGGCACCCAAGTCCTTTAAAACAATTATTATGAATACATTCCATATGTTTAAGAAACTAGAGGAAACATTAAACATGTTAAGTAAATACATCCAAGAATAAAAAAAATTGGACATTTAGAGATGAAAATTACAAGGTCTAAGATAAAAAAACATACTGTATGAGATTTACAGCACATGAAACTAAGTAATAGTTACTAACTAAAATGAAACCCAGAGGGAAAAATACCTTAAAAAAGGAACAAAGCATAAGTTAGCTGTGAGATAACTTCAAGAGGCCAAAATACTTGTAATTGGAGCCACAGGAGATAAATACAGAAAACGAAAGTCTGAAGAAATAATGCCAACAATTTGCCATATTTAATGATAATTATCAACAAAGAACAAAGTACTCTTTAAATAAACACTAAGCAACAGAACCATGAAACAATGTAAAGCACAACATATCATGATCAAATTACCTAAAACCAAATAAAGCAAAAGTCTTTAAAAAGCAGCCAGAGAAAAAGGTCCTATTACGTACTGCAAAATCAAAAGAAAATTGAAATGATTATATTAATTTCATGTAAAGTAGATTTGAAAATCAAAAGATTATCAAAAAAGAGGGCCATTTCACAAAGATAAAGGGTTTAACTCATTAAGAAGATACAAAAATCCTCAACATTTACTCACTGAATAACAGTTTCAAAATGCATAAAGTAAAAATAACTACAAGAAATTTAAACATCCACAATTACATTTAGAGATTTCAAAAGAACTCTCTCAATAGCTGATAGAACCAGTAGACAGAAAATCAGTAATGGTACAGATCCTTGAACAATATTATCTACCAGAATATCCACAACCAAATTGACATGAAGTAACATTTATAGAACACTCTACACAAACTAGAATACACATTCTGTTCAAGGACAAATGAAACACTCACCAAGAGATCATAATCAGGCCATGAAACAACTCAATAAATTTTTAAGTTTCGGGTCATACATACAAAAATTTTCTCTGACCAATTTTAGAAATCAGTGTAAAATCCCTAAATATTTAGAATCTAAATATACTAAAGTAAGCAATGGATCAAAGAAGAAATTTAAAAAGGAAATAAAAAATAATTTAAATAAATAAAAGTAAAACCGAAATTTGTGGAAGAAAATTAAAGCAATAATTGAGGGAGAAATTTATAGCACTAAATGCCTATATTAGAAAAGAACTCAAATCAGTGACTTCATCTTGTACCTTAAGAAACTAGAAGAGGTTTAGCTCAGTAGTTGAGCATCAACCCATGAAACAGTAGGTCATGGTTCGATTCCCAGTTGGGGAACATGCCCGGGCTGAGGGCTTGATCCCAGTAGGGAGTGTGCAGGAGGCAGCCAGGGAAAAAAATAAAAAGAGCAGAGCAGAAAATAAGGAAATATAAAACAGAAAAATACTGCAAACTCAATGAAATCAAAGGCTAGACTTCATTTCTGAAAGGATGAAGTAGATATACTTTTTCCTATTCCTAAGTACAAACAAAAACTGTGAACATCCTACATAATAAAGAGCTAATATGCAAATGGTCGTCATGCCCTCACACCATCACACCATGATGCCCTCACACCGTCACAATCCATCACCAGGAGGCTGTGTGCACAGTGGGCGTGCGCACCGAGGTGTGCGTGAGTGGGCGGGGACTTGATGCTGTGTGCGCGGTGCAGAGGCGGGTCCCAGCAGCTCCACGCAGCGATGCTGGGGGTTCCGGCGGCTCTGCACGGCGAAGCCTGGGGGTCCCACGGCTCCACGTGGCGCGGAGGCGGGACCCCCAGCTCCAGCCTACCTCTTTGGGGCAATCCATCGAGGAGCCCCAGTGGGTGGGCGGGGCCTACCTCTTTGGGGCGATCGATTGCGGGGCTCCCGCACTGTGAGAGGGCACAGGCCAGGCTGGGGAACCCCACCCCGCCGCCCCAAGTGCACGAATTTCATGCACCAGGCCTCTAGTTATAAATAAAACATATGTTTTAAAAGGTGGTTAAGAAGGCAAATTAGATAGAGACCACAGGACCCAAGGAACAACAGAGCAGTGAGTTCCCTGAGTTTTCTTTTTACCTAAGATATCCCATTCTTGAAATGGAAGAAGTCAATACCTCAAAACCACCAACAAACACAGACCCCTCCAAAAAAAGCCTTCTCTCTCTCGATAAGAAACTGGGTAGGGGGAATATTAGTTAGAAAGAACACTTTTTTAAACAGCAGCAGCTCCACATCACACAAAAAAATTGTGGTTGAGTGGGGAACCTAGACATTCACCCTCGTGAGACTATGAGTCATCCCAAAACTGCTACTGGGGTAGTGTAAAAATAGGTTAAGTAGGGAATCAGAACTTTCATGCTTACTGGCTTGTTATGAGAACTTCCTTCTGGTGTCAATGAGACAAAATGGGAAGTCTGAACGTCCATCTCCATCCAGCAGTAAAGAGGGAACCCACCACCATGTGTCTCCACAGGTATGGTGTCAGAGAGGGTCTAACAAGAAGTCAGGACTTTCACCAACACACAGTGGTAAATGGGGCCACATCCTTTGAGATCAGATAGGGAACCATAACTCCCAAGTCTACTCAGCAATAACAAGCAGCTTCCCTCAAATGTCAACAGAGGCCAAGTAGGGCAACTTGAAATTCATCCCCTACCTGGCATAAGGAGATAGCACCCGTACTCTTCCCTTGTCAGACAAATGTCAGGGAAAGCGAACTAAAACAGCTTTATATAAGATGCAAAGTCCCAAAAATGTTCAGGTTTCAAAAAAACACTTGTCATACCAAGAACTCGGAAGATCTCGAACTGAACTGAAAAAGACACTCAGATACCAACACTGAGATATTTGTAATTTTAACTTCTGACAGAGATATCAGAATTATCTGAAGATTTTAAAGCAGCCATTATAAAAATGAGGAAACAAGAGAAATGAAAAACAGAAAGCCTCAACAACAAAAAATTGAGGGCATAAAGAAAATAAATGGAAATTTTACAACTGAAAAGTACAATAAGCAAAATAAACAGCTCAATGGATGACCTCAATAGCAGTATAAAGGAGATTAAAAGAATCAGTGAACCATAAGACATAATGAAAGTTACCTAATGTGCCCTAGCTGGTTTGGCTCAGTGAATAGAGCATCAGCCTGAGAACTGAAGGGTCCCTGGTTTGATTCTGGTCAAGGGCAAATGCCTGGGTTGTGGGCTCAATCCCCAGTAGGGGACGTGCAGGATTCTCTCTCACCATTGATGTTCCTATCTCTACCTCTTCCTTCCTCTCTGAAATCAATAAAAACAATCTTTAAAAAAAAGAAGAAAGTTACCTAATGTAACTTTCAGAGAGAAAATAGACTGAATAAAAATAAACAAACAGAGTCTCACAGATCTTTGGGACCCTAACAAAAAAAGCAGCCATCCTTTTTAGTCATCAGTGTCCCAAAAAGGAGAGGAGAAATAAGGTAAGACTGGAAAAGTGCTCAAATAAATAACAGCTGAAAAATTCCCAAATTTGGCAAGACAAAACTACAGATTCAAGATCAATAGAACAGAACAGAAAACCCAGAAAAAGTCAAAAATTCCCAGCTGTATAAAGCTGCCAGAGAAATTTTTTCAGCAAATGGCATTGAGCATTTGGACACCCACAGGAGAAAAGAACCCACAAAAACCCTTTACCTGAGTTTCACACCTTATACAAATATGATCTCAAAATGTATCACAAGTTTAAGTGTATAGCATAAAACTATAAAACTTTTAAAAGAAAACAGGAAATTTGGTGGAATTTAGAGTTAGAAAAAGAGTTATTAGATGTTACAACAAAAGCATGTACCATAAAAAGAAAAATTCATAAACTGAACTTCAACAAAATTAAAGCCTGTATAGAAAAGCCCATTAGGAGGAAAAACACAAGTTCCAGCACTGGAAAAAAAATAAAGAGCAAATCACAGACTTGACCAAGCACTCATATCTACAATATATAAGAACTGTCAAACTCTACAGCAGTGGTGCTCAACCTTCCTAATGCCACGACCCTTTAATACAGTTCCTCATGTTGTGGTGACCCCCAATTTCGTTGTTACAAATTGAACATAATTAAAGCATAGTGATTAATCACAAAAACAATATGTAATTATATATGTGTTTTCTGGTGGTCTTAGGTGACCCCTGTGAAAGGGTCGTTTGACCCCCAAAGGGGTCTCGACCCACAGGTTGAGAACCACTGCTCTACAGTAAAAAAAAAAAAAAAAAAAGGAAATGATGGCAAAATCACTATTTGAGGAGCAAATTACATAAACAAAGGAACCACTAATGCACCAGAAGATTGAAGAAGGAACAAAGAGTATGGGGACAGTAAGGGTAGCAAGGACTAATGAGGATTCATTCTTTACCCTAGGCCCAAGGGAGAGAAGAAGGCCTATGTTTGACTGGCTCTGTCAATGATGCTTTTGAATGTTACCAACAAAATTGGAATATCTAAAATAAACTGAGTCCAGCAAGCTAATTCAAAATATATGTTTTCAACCCTGGCTGGTTTGGCTCAGTGGATAGACCGTCGGCCTGCAGAATGAAGGGTCCCGGGTTCGATTCCGGTCAAAGGCACATGCCTGGGTTGCAGGCTTGATCCCCAGTAGGGGGCGTGCAGGAGGCAACCAATCAATGATTCTCTCTCATCATTGATGTTTCTATCTCTCTTTCCCTCTCCCTTCCTCTGAAATCAATAAAGATATATTTAAATATATATATATATATATTTTTTTCCCCTAAACAAATAAACAGGTAAACAAGCAAGCAAAAAGCAAATCAGAAAATATGCAAAAGTGCCATGGCCGGCGTAGCTCAGTTCGTTGGGCAATGTCCTGTGCACTGAAAGAAAGGTTGCTGGCTTGATTCCCGGTCAGGGCACATGCCCAGATCTCAGGTTCAATCTCCAGGAGAGGGCATGTAGGAGGCAGTCGAACAATGCTTCACTCTCACATGCATGTTTCTCTCCTTCTCTCTTCCTCTCTCTCTGAATATCTTCTTTTTTTTTTAATAGGCAAAAGTTGCCCTAGCCCAGTGGTCGGCAAACTGCGGCTCGGCAAACCGCGGCTCGCAAGCCACATGCGGCTCTTTGGCCCCTTGAGTGTGCTCTTCCACAAAATACCGGCTCTTCCACAAAATACCGACTTCTGCGCATGGGCCACGAAGTTTCAATCGCACTGTACATGCACTCCTGCACGTGGTATTTTGTGGAAGAACCACACTCAAGGGGCCAAAGAGCCGCATGTGGCTCAAGAGCCAAGGTTTGCCAACCACAGCCCTAGCCAGTTTGGCTCAGTGTATAGAGCGTCAGCCTGCGGACTGAAGGTTCCCAGGTTTGATTCCGGTCAGGAGCACATGCCCGGGTTGTGGCCTCAATCCCCAGTGTGAGGCGTGCAAGAGGCAGCCAATCAATGATTCCCTCTCATCATTGATGTTTCTCTTTCTCTCTCTCTCTCTCTCTGAAATCAATGAAAATATTTAAAAAACAAAAAGCTTCATTAAAAAAAAATAAAGAAAAAATATCCTCAGGTGAGGATTAAAAGAAAAAAGAAAGATAGCAAATAAGCACATCATCAGCCATTAGGTAAATGCAAATTAAAACCACATATGACAGCACTACACATCCATTAAAATCCTATATAATAAAAGGCTAATATGCAAATTGTCCCCTTGGGAGTTTGACTGATCGGGAGTTTGACCCCTCACTATGATGTGCACTGACCACCAGGGGGCAGCGCAGAACAAAGGCCCCGATTGGCCCTGATTGCCGGCCAGGCCTAGGGACCCTACCCATGTATGAATTTCGTGCACCAGGCCTCTAGTTACTAAATAAAAAGAATAGTTACAAAGTCACATGCTGGCAATGATTGCTCACAGATTTCTTTTTTTTTTTTTTTTAAATATATTTTATTGACTTTTTTACAGAGAGGAAGGGAGAGGGATAGAGAGAAACATCGATGAGCGAGAAACATCGATCAGCTGCCTCCTGCACACTCCCCACCGGGGATGTGCCCGCAGCCAAGGTACATGCCCTTGACCGGAATCGAACCTGGGACCCTTGAGTCCACAGGCCGACGCTCTACCCACTGAGCCAAACCAGTTAGGGCTGCTCACAGATTTCTGATGGAAATGTAAAATGGTACACTCACTCTGGACAAAACCTTGGCAATTTTTTTATTTTATTTTATTGATTTTAGAGAGAGGAAGGGGAGGGAAATAGAGACAGAGGGAAGGGGAGAGAAAAAGAAACATCCATCGGTTACCTCCTTCATGCACCCAACCCAGGATGGAAACGGCAACATAGGTATGTATCCGGACAGGGAATCAAACCTTGAACCGCACCAGCCAGGGCACTTTGGCAATTTCTTTAAAAAAAACAAAGACTAAACATGCAGCTACCATACAACTCAGCAACTGTGTAACTGGACATGCATCCCAGAGAAATGAAGACCTATGTTCACACAAAAACCTGCACATGAATGTTTATAACAGCATTATCATAATAGCCACCAACTAGAAGTACCTGAGATATCTTTCAGCAGATGAATGGTTAAACAAACTGTGGTTTGTTCCTTAGTGTTCTACTCATAACAAAGAACACTAAGGAATAAAAAGGAACAAACCACTAATATATTCAACCACTTGGATGAATCACCAGAGAATTATGCTGAGCGAAAAAACCCAATCCCCCAAAGTTATTATGTTCCATGATTCCATTTATATAACATCCTTGAAATAACAAAATTACAAAACTGGATAATATATTAGTGGTTACCAAGGACTAAGCCTGGTGGCAGTAAAGAATCAGATGTGGCTATAAAAAAGGGCACCTGAAGGATCCTTGTGGTGATGGAATTATTCTGTTAACTATATTAATTTCAATATCCTGGTGGTGATACTGTCCTATAGTTCTTCAAGATGTTAGCATTGGAGAAACTGGGTAAATGGAAGAAGATGTCTTTGTATTATTTATTACAACGGCATGTCTCTACATTTGACTCAAAAGGTTTAGTATTAAAATAATTGCAAATAGCCGAAACCGGTTTGGCTCAGTGGATAGAGCGTCGGCCTGCGGACTGAAAGGTCCCAGGTTCAATTCCGGTCAAGGGCATGTACCTGGGTTGCAGGCACATCCCCAGTAGGAGATGTGCAGGAGGCAGCTGATCGATGTTTCTCTCTCATCGATGTTTCTAACTCTCTATCTCTCTCCCTTCCTCTCTGTAAAAATTCAATAAAATATATTTTAAAAAAAATAATAATAATAATTGCAAATAAACAATACAAAAAGAAGATTAAGAAAGCTATTGCATAGTGCTCCCTCCCATCACACCCACATCCTTTCCCCTCCACCACTTTTCCCCCTCCAGGCAAGATACCTTTACTTTCCTACCTTCATGGGCCTTTCCTATGCTTCTATAATTTGTTTTCTGAGCCCATTTTTTCTACCACTCACTTCTTCTACCTCTGTGACTTTCTTTTCTTTTTAAATATATTTTTATTGATTTCACAATGGAAGGGAGAGGGAGAGAGAGATAGAAACATCAATGATGAGAGAGAATCATAGATCGGCTGCCTCCTGCACTCCCCCTACTGGGTATCAAGGCTGAAACCCAGGCATGTGCCCTGACCAGGAATCCAACCGTGATCGCCTGCTTCATAGGTCAACACTCAAACACTGAGCCATACCAGCCAGGCTACCTCTGTGACTTTCTAAATAAACTTCCCTTATTAAAAAAAAGGAAGAAAAGGAAAAAAAGGAAGGGAGGGAGAGAGGGAGGGAGGGAGGGAGGGAGGGAGGGAGGGAGGGAGGGAGGGAGGGAGGAAGGAAGGAAGGAAGGGAGGAAGGAAGGAAGGAAGGAAGGAAGGAAGGAAAAGAGCCCTGGCCAGTGATTTTAGCAGGTCACAGGGTTAAGGGCATGTACCTGGGCTGCAGGTTCAATCTCCACCCCCAGTTGGGGTGCTTCCAGGAGGCAACCAGTAGATGTGAAATCACTCACATTGATGTTTCTCTCTCTCCTTTCTCTCTCCCCTTCCTCCCCCCAGCCCTTTCCTTCCTTCCCTTCCTTACACTCTCTCTGAAAAGCAACTGAGAAAATATCCTCTGGTGAAGATTAACAAAAAGAAAAAGAAAGAAAGAATGAAACAATTGCATCAAAAAAATACACGCAAAAACCTTATGATAAGATGATCTAAGGAGTCAAAGAATTTGTACACCTAAAACCACACAATGCTGCTGAAAGTACAGATAACATAAATAAATGTTCATGGATCAGAAGATCCAATGTTGTTAAGATGTCACCACTCTCCAAAGTGATCTTCAAATTCAAGGCAATCCCCACTGAAAATCCCAACATTTTACATTAGTAGAAAAATGCACTGCAAGACATTTGGTCTTGTCCAAACATCCACAGACATATTTGGTCCACCCCAAGAGGTCCTTGATATTTATTTGGTTCTGTCCAAAACATCCACAGAGACATTTGATCCACACCAAAATGTCTTTGAAATTGGTACTGAGGGGGAGAAACAAGATGGTGGCATAGGTAAACTCTGGTACTCGCCGACTCACACAGCCACATCAAAATTACAACTAAAATACAAAACAAACATCATTCAGAACCTCCTGAATGTGGCTGAATGGAAATACTACAACTAGAGAAGTAAGGTAAGTACATCGAGACTGATCGGAGGGGCAGAACAGGTTGGTCTGAAACCCATGTGTGGACTGTTTTTAATCGGGAGGGATATCTTGGCTGCAGAGGCCTCCCCTGGGAAGCAAGGGGTCCCAGCCCCACACCAGACCCCCAGTATAGGGTTCCAGAACTGGGAAGAGAAATCTCTGTAAGTTCAGGCTGTAAAAAATAGTGGCAATTGTGGATGAGTGACACACAGGCTGCCAGAGACCAAGCAGATCCTCCCAAAGGGCGGGTGCACAGACTTACATGGTCCTACACCCGCTGAGCTCCAGCATCAGGAGACCCAGGGACATACGGTGAAGAACTGGATTATCTGGCATCAGGGTAGGAACTCAGAATCAGCTTTCTGCCAAATGAGGGGGCTCACAGGTGTCACTGTTTCTGTGCTGACAACCAGCCCATCTCGTACTAAGACCTCCCCTATTCCAGGGTTGATTGGCAGCCATGTCTGAGTTTCCATCAGCCTGGCTAACATTGTTCACTCCACCCTGGTGATTCCCTGAGACCCCGCCCCATCCTATTTGCAGCTCGACCCAAGCTGTTTCTATTGGCTTTTCCATATGAATGGCCTGTCCCAGCTCAGTCTTCAGACTTTTCTAAAATCTCTCAAACAAGCAGCAATAAGAGGCCCAAGACCTGTCACTAGCACCAGCCTACCTTGTCTCAAAGCTGGTCCTTGGCTGGGCATTTCCAAGCCCAATACAAATAGCAGGCATCTGCAGATCTCTCTGTAGCTCCTACCAGGTGGCCCCAGGCAGTGGCCGACTTTGGACATACCAGGAAGCCCCAGAGCCAGAGAACCCAGTGGACATCTTCAGATCATACCAGATTACAACTCTATACATCCACAAGCGACACTCAAGGGACAGACTCAGTGAGCACCAAAGCCCCACTGAAGCAAGTCCTTCTCCATAGGGGTGTCTTCCTGCATAGCAGCTCTTCCAATTAGTTGCAGCTGGTCCTCACAGCCAATTGTCCTGGAGGTCAAGTCCTCCTAGTGACGCCAACAGCAATCAAGGCTCAACTACAACAAAACTGTGCATACAGCCCAGAAAGGGGCACACCTAGAGTGCCCAGCTCAGGTGACTGGGGAAGCTGAGACACTGGGCCCTATAGGACACCTACTACACAAGGCCACTCTACCAATTCCAGGAGACATAGCAGCTCTACCTAGTACATAGAAACAAACACAGAGAAGCAACCAAAATGCAGAGACAAAGAAACATGTCACAAATGAAAGAAACAGAAGCAAGCAAACTACTGGATACAGAATTCAAACCAATGGTTATAAAGTTGCTCAAGGATCTAATGAGAGCATCAAGGGACTTAATGAGACTTTCAAGGATCTTAGTGAGAATTTCAAAGACATGAAAAAGGACCAATCAGAAAATAAGCATACATTAACTGAAATAAAGAATAATTTACAGGATTCAACAGTAGAGTAGAGGATTCCAAAAATCAAATTAATGATTTGGAAAGGAGGAAGCAAAAATCACCCAACAGAAAAGCAAGCCGTAACCGGTTTGGCTCAGTGGATAGAGCCTCGGCCTGCGGACTGAAAGGTACCAGGTTCAATTCCGGTCAAGGGCATGTACCTTGGTTGCGGGCACATCCCCAGTAGGGGGTGTGCAGGAGGCAGCTGATTGGTGTTTCTCTCTCATCGATGTTTCTAACCTTCTATCCCTTTCCCTTCCTCGCTGTAAAAAAATCAATAAAATGTATTTAAAAAAAAAAAAGAAAGAAAGAAAAGCAAAAAGAAAAAAGAATCCAAAAACATGAAGATAGTGTAAGGAACCTCTGGGACAACTGCAAGCATACCAACATTCTCATTATAGGGGTTCCAGAAGGAGAAGAGAGATTCCAAGATATTGAAAACCTATTTGAAGAAATAATGACAGAAAACTTCCCCTACCTGGTGGAGAAATAGACTTACAAGTCCAGGATGTGAAGAGTCTCAAACAAGAGGAAGCCAAAAAACCCACACCAAGACACATCATAATTAAAATACCAATGGCTAAAGACAAAGAGAGAATCTTAAAAGCAGTTAATTACCTACAAAGGAGCGCCCATACAACCGTCAGCTGATTTCTCAAAAGAAACTTTACAGGCCAGAAGAGAGTGGCAAGAAATATCCAAAATGATGACTAGCAAGGACCTACGACCAAGATTACTCTACCCAGCAAAGCTATCATTTAGAATTGAACGTCAGAGAGCTTCACAGACAAGAAAAAGCTAAGGAGTTCATCACCACCAAACCAGTATTACATGAAAAGTTGAAGGGTATTCTTTAAGAAAAGGAAGAAGAAGAAGAAAAAAAGATTAAAAATATCAGCAATAAATGGCTATAAAATACATATCTATCAACTGAATCTAAAAATCAAAATAAATGAACAAGGTATATATTGAACAAAATAAACTGATGAATAAAATAGAATCAGAGGCATGGAAACGTGGAACAGACTTACAAATCTCAGAGGGAAGGGGGACCAGAAAGAGATCAACCAAATTATCTTATATGCATATACTAATACGCATTACCTATGGATACAGACAATAGGGTGGTGAAGGCCAATATGTCCAATAAGGAGTTAATAGCCAAAACATGTAAGGAACTCAAACAACTAAACATAAAAACAAATCCAATTGAAAAATGGGCAGAGAACCTGAATAGACATTTCTCCAAAGATGTCACACAGATGGCCAAGAGACACATGAAAAAATAATCAACATCACTGATCATCAGGAAAATGCAAATCAAAACAACAATGCGATAACATCTCACACCTGTCAGAATGGCTATTATCAAAAAGACAACAAAGAATACGTGTTGGCAAGGATTTGGAGAAAAAGGAACCCTTGTGCAGCCACTATAGAAAATAGCATGAGAGTTCTCAAAAAATTAAAAATAGAAACACCATATGACCCAGCAATCCCACTTCTGGGTATTTATCCAAAGAAATTGAAAACACTAGTTCAAAAAGATACATGCATCCCTGTGTTCACTTCAGCATTATTTACAATAGCCAAGATACAGATGCAACCTAGATGTCCAACAACGTATGATGTGGTATATATGCAAATTTTTTTTCATATATACATTATATACCCAAAGGGAATTTTTTTTCAGCCATAAAATATACATATATACAACTGGAATATTATTCAGCCATAAAAAGAATGAGATCTTGCCAACTACAACAACAATGATGGACCTATCTATATACAGTGAGTGGCCAGATTATTATGACCACCTGACGTTTGTAGGCAAATTAGCTATAATTTCGCACTGAAGTTGCTAGAGGGCCAGAACATTATAAATAGGGAAGCAAGTTGTTTACCACGACAGAAGTGATTTTTTTCAGAAGATATGGGTAAACAACGCGATTTAACAGACTTTGAATGTGGGATATATATATATAGATATACACACACACACACATATATACATAAACACACACTGAGTGGCCAGATTATTATGACCACCTGTTTGTAGGCAAATCAGCCGTACACTGCATCGTATGGGATATGGAAGCCGAAGGCCTGTTCAAACACCTTTGCTGTCTGCAGTTACCAAGATAAAACATCTCCAATTCGGATTGGACAGTCGAGCATCGGAAAAAAGTCATGTGGTCCGATGAATCACATTTCCAGTTGCATCATGCAGATGGAGAGTGAGAATTTGGCGGAAACAGCATGAAAGTATGCACCCCACATGCATGAGTACAACCCTTCAAGCTGGTGGAGGCAGTGTTATGGTTTGGGGCATGTTTTCCTGGCATGATTTGGGCCCTTTAATTTGTGTGGAACAATGTCTGAATAGCACAACATACCTAAGTATAAGTGCTGTTCAAGTTCATCCTATCATGTTGATGGCGTATCCCAATGGAGATGGCTTCTTCCAACAAGACAATGCGCCATGCCACAGTGCTCATATTGTGCAGGAGTGGTTTCAAGAACATGAGGGAGACTTTACCTTGCTTAGGTGGCCCCCACAATCACCAGATCTCAATCCAATTGAGCATTTGTGGGATGAAGTTAAAAGAGCCATCAGGCAGCTGGTTCCACAACCATCAAATCTCACAGAACTGGACAGTACTATTCATCAGGCATGGTGTCAGATTCCTTGCATCACTTTCAACATCTCGTTGAGTCAATGCCAAGAAGAATCACCGCATTATTGAAGGCAAAAGGTGGCCCAACAAAGTACTGATGGGGTGGTCATAATAATCTGGCCACTCAGTGTGTGTGTGTGTGTGTGTGTGTGTGTGTGTGTGTGTGTATCCCACGTTCAAAGGCTGTTAAATCACATTGTTTACTCATATCTTCTGAAAAAAAATCACTTCTACTGTCATGGTAAACAACCTGCTTCCCTATTTATAATGGTCTGGCCCTCTAGCAACTTCAGTATAAAAGCCTAAGGCTAAGCGACCATCACAACCGAACGGACGACCCAACAGGCTGCATGGGGCAAGCAGGCCAGCAGGAGGTTAGTGACGACCAAACGACTGAACAGCAGGCTGCAAAGATGGCGGCACCCACAGCCAATAAGGAGGGAATATGCTAATTGACTGTCACGCCCTCAAAGATGGCGGCACCCACAGCCACAAGATGGCCAGCAGGAAGGGCAGTTAGGGGTGACCAGGCCAGCAGGGGAGGGCAGTTGGGGGGGACCAGCCCTGCAGGGAATGGCAGTTGGGAGCAACCGGGCCGGCAGAGAAGGGCAGTTGGGGGTGATCGTACTGGCAGGGGAGCAGTTAGGCATTGATCAGGCTGGCAGGGGAGTGGTTAGGGGGTGATCAGGCCTGGCAGGCAGAAGCAGTTAGGGGCAATCAGGCAGGTAGGCAGGCGAGAGGTTGGGAGCCAGCAGTCCCAGATTGTGAGAGGGATGTCCCAGATTGGAGAGGGTGCAGGCTGGGCTGAGGGACAACCCACTCCCCACCTGGTGCACAAATTTCGTGCACCAGGCCTCTAGTAGGATATAATGTGAAATAAGCCAGACAGAAAGACAAACATCATATAATTTCACTTTGATGTAGAATCTAAACAAACAAAGCAAACTCATAGATATGGAGAACAAACTGATGGTTGCCAGATGGGGATGAAGGGATAGGCAAAAAAATAAAGAGGATTAAGTATAAACTGCCAATTATTAAATTAGTCATGGGATGTAAAGTACACAATAGGGAACGTATACAGTCATTGGTATTGTAATAACTATATCTGGTGTCAAATGGGTACTAGACTTATGAATGTGATCACTTCATAAGGCATATAAATGTCTAATTACTATGTTGTACATCTGAAACTAATATAATACTGTATGTAACTATATCTTTAAAATTTTTTTTTATTTCTGGATATAGGCATTGGTGATGGTTATACATCATTGTGAATTTACTTAATGCCACTGAACTGCACATTCAAAAATGGTTAAAATGCATATATGCATCATTGTGTATATTTTATGTTGTGTATATTTTACCAGAATTAAAAAATGAGCCCTAACCGGTTTGGCTCAGTGGATAGAGCGTTGGCCTGCGGACTGAAGGGTCCCAGGTTCAATTCCAGTCAAGGGCATGTACCTTGGTTGCAAGCACATCCCCATTAAGAGGTGTGCAGGAGGCGGCTGATCGATGTTTCTCTCTCATCTATGTTTCTAACACTCTATCCCTCTCCCTTCCTCTCTGTAAAAAATCAATAAAATATATTTAAAAATAAAAATAAAAACCTAGTAATTGGAGATTACTATATTCATAGATTGAAAGATTCAAACTGTAAAAAGTCTCAAATTGAATGCAAAGCTAATTAATACACTAAAAGGATTTTTTTTGCAGAATATGATTCTAAATGGTTATCAAATGCAAAGAGCAATAGGAAAGATATTTTTTAAAAAGAGGGAAGGACTAATTTTACATGGTATCTCATGTCCAGAATTATAACATAAGCTAGAATAATTTTAAAACTGTGGTATTGCCCTGGCTGGTGTGGGTCAGTTGGTTGGGCATAGTCTATGCCAGTGATGGCGAACCTTTTGAGCTCGGTGTGTCAGCATTTTGAAAAACCCTAATTTAACTCTGGTGCCGTGTCACATATAGAAATTTTTTGATATTTGCAACCATAGTAAAACAAAGACTTATATTTTTTATATTTATTTTATATACTTAAATGCCATTTAACAAAGAAAAATCAACCAAAAAAATGAGTTCTCGTGTCACCTCTGACACGCGTGTCATAGGTTCGCCATCACTGGTCTATGCACTGAAAGGTCACCAGTTTGATTCCCAGTTCAGGGCACATGCCCACATTGTGGGCTTGATACCCAGTAAGGGTGCATAAGAGAGGCAGCCAATCCATATTTCTCTCTCACATTGATATTTCTCTCTCTCCCTCTCCCTTCTCTCTCTAAAAATCAATAAACATATTTTTTAACATTTTTTTAAAAAACGTGATATTGGCACAAAGACACATCAAAAGAACAGAAAGTCCAAAAACAAATCGATACACATATGAACTGCTGGTTTGTGACATAGTACCACTGTACAGCAGAAAAGGAAAAGAATTGTGTTAAAACAACTGGATATTTAATATAACATGTAACACATATAATATGTATAAAATATATAAATATAGAAAATAAACACATGTTTTCTCCCTATTTTACTCTATGCACAAAATCAAGTCCACATTGGGTGGTTACAGACCTAAATGTAAAAAAATAGGGGAGAATAATCCTTTTAGAAGATTATATAGGAGCCCTGGCTGGGTAGCTCATTTTGAGATTCAATGCCCGGTCAAGGCACATACAAGAATCAACCAATGGCCCAGCTGGTGTGGCTCAGTGGGTTGAGCATTATCCCATGGACCAAGAGGTCCCAGGTTCGATTTCCCAGTCAGGGCATATGCCCAGGTTGTAGGTTTGATGTGTCTCTCTCATCAAGATGTTTCTATCTCTTTCTCCTCTCCCTTCCTCTCTATCTAAAAATCAATAAAAACATATTTTTAAAAAGAACCAACCAATGAATGTATCAATATGCGGAACAAGAAATCGATGTTCCTCTCTCTCAAAAAAAAAATAATTTAAAAATTTTACAAAGTATTATATAGGAGAATAATTTCATGATCCAAAGTTAGGAAAAACATTTGTTTTAATAGATCACATGAAGCACTCACTAACCATGAAAGAAAAAAAAAAAACTGAAAATTTTGGCAATGAAATTAAGAACTCTTCATTAAGAGTTTTAAAAAATGAACCACTGCCCTAACCAGTTTGGCTCAGTGGATAGAGCATCGGCCTGCGGACTGAGGGGTCCCAGGTTCGATTCCGGTCAAGGGCATGTACCTTGGTTGCAGGCACATCCCCAGTAGGAGGTGTGCAAGAGGCAGCTGATCGATGTTTCTCTCTCATCGATGTTTCTAACTCTCTATTCCTCTCTCTTCCTCTCTGTAAAAAATCAATAAAATATAGTAAGAAAAAAAATACGTTTAAAAAATGAACCACTAACATAGAAAAGCCATCTCCAAGTCATAAGTGAAAAAATCCAAATGGCCTATAAATATATGAAAAGAAGCTCACCATGTTTAGTAATCAGGGAATTGCAAAGTAAAAACAATGACATACCACCACACAACTACCAAAATCACTAAAGTTAAAAAGATTGACATACTAAGCACTGGATAAGGATGTAGAGCAGAGAAGCCATTCATTGGTGGGAAAGTAGACTAACCATTTCTGAAAATGGATTGGCCTTCCTGACAACCTAGCAACTCCACTTCTAAATGTATACCCCAGAGCAATGATTTTCAATCAGTGTGCCACAAGAATATTTAAAACATGCAATATCTAATTATTTAATCAGAGGCACTCTTTTCCCTTAGATTGAAAATATGCCTTATATTGCAATCCTGTATACATACACAGGATACTGGAAATACACTGAGTTTTTTCCTGTCCTACTTCATTTTTTAATACTGGTTAGTCCCCACTAAAGTGATTTTATGATCCTTTTTGGAGCTTACTCACCTATTTGAAGAGTAGTGAGCTAGAGAAATTCTTGAGCATGTACAAGAATATTCAAAACAGTAATTGTTCATAATTACAAAACACTGACAAAATCAACATGTCCATCAACAGCAGCCTGGATAGTGGTGTAATTTACATGTAGAAATATCATACAATAATGAAAATGAATCAACTATAGCTACATGCATTAAATAAATGAATCTCAACAGTATACTATGAATCAGAAAAAATAGAACATTATTCCATTTACATAAAATTCAAAACAGCCACAACTCAATTATATACTGTTTAGAAATAAAACAAGAGAACAAAGAACAATTAATACAAATATCAGGAAAGTGTTTCCTTTGTCAAACGGGAATGCAATCAGGGAGAAGCACAACAGGGGTCAAAGGTATGAACAATGCTCTACTTATTAAGCTTGGTAAGTACCATGTATGTGAATATTCATTTTATTATTTTAACTGTCCACATAGTGGGTGTACCCTCTTTTCTTGGAATCACGTATCTTACAATTAAAGACAAGAAAATCCTACACACACACACACACACACACACACACACACACACACACAAGTAAAGTAAATTAAATGCACAAGGTTGGCCCAAAGAAATTAGGAGTCTTTGGAAAAGAGTAAAATATTAATCCTTCCATAGCTTATAATATATGGCTACTTGCTCAAATAACAAAAGAAACATACTTTGACATATATATGATCCATAAATCAAAGAAGACCAAAGGATGGAATGTGTTTGGAAGAGAAAGCTCAGAGCTTCTCCCAAAAAATCAGTTAGCAAAAGCAGTTAAACATCCATAAATATTAATCATGTGTTACCCAATAAGATGTAAAAAACTTCTAGAAAATCTAAGTAAAATGAAACTTTCCTGAACTGAGATACAACTCATCAAAATATTTCCATCCTTTAAAGCAGTGGTTCTCAACCTTCTGGCCCTTTAAATAGTTCCTCTTGTTGTGACCCAACCATAAAATTATTTTTGTTGCTACTGTTATGAATTGTAATGTAAATATCTGATATGCAGGATGGTCTTAGGCGACCCCTGTGAAAGGGTCATTCGACCACCACAGGTTGAGAACTGCTGCTTTAAAGATATAGAGAATATCCCATTTTCCCCCAAAAGAGGGGACTTATGTAATATTTTCAACAACAAAGAATTATTTTTTTAAAAAAGAAAAAATGCCCAGCTTGCTTGGCTCAGGGGTTGAGCATCAACTATGAACCGAGAGGTCACATGCCCAGGTTGCAGGCTCGATCCCCAGTAGGGGGCGTGTAGGAGACAACTGATCTATGATTCTTTCTCATCATTGATGTTTCTGTCTCTCTCCCTCTCCCTTCCTCTCTCTCTCTCTCTCTAAAAATCAATAAAAATATTTAATAAATAAAATTTAAAAAGAGAAAAAATATTATAAAGACAAACAGAATAAAATAAGAACCAGGGGTTTGAAACGTACACATACAATGGCAGAAACTAATAAACCTCCAAAAAGATCCAACCATGAAGGAACACAGTAAACCCTCAATTTTGCAGACCTCAATAGACTTTAGATTTACAAATATTCTTGTTCTGTATGTCATATGTGAAAATTAACGCCCTATTAATTTTAAAATGCTTTTAACCAAGATTTGCTTATAATTAAATTAACAGGTTATTTTTAAACATATTTTAGTAAATAAGCCTTATGTTGGAAAAACACTAGTAATTTCATCAACATAAAAATTACAAGAATCACTTGTAAATAATGTTCAGGGAATGATTAGCACATGACCATACAGCATTTCTAGTGGTAACTGGTGGAGTGACTTTCTGCAGCAGTTCCAGCCATGCCCCACCCATGTGTATTTGTTTACTCTCGGTGACAGGTGATTGCATGCATTTACTAGCCGTATTCGGTATAAATTTAAAATTACTATAGTAATGAAATTAAACTTTCATACATACTTAACTTTTTATCATACAAACATGTCTACATAAGTAAAAACAGGTAAACTAATTTGTCAATTTTTTAGCATACATATTCAGAAAAACCTATCTTATTATATAATGGACTTTCGGCTTTTAATGGACATCCCCCTCGCCCAAATTAGTCCATTATAGTGAGATTTTTTTAAATATTTTTATTGATTTCATAGAGGAAGGGAGAGGGAGAGGGATAGAAACATCAATGATGAGAGAGAATCATTGATTGGCTGCCTCCTCTACAACCCCAACTGGAGATAGAGCTCACCAACCAGGTATGTGCCCTGACTGGGAATCGAACCTTGACCTCCTGGTTCACAGGTCACTGCTCAACCACTGAGCCACGCCAGTCGGGCTACATTGAGATTTTACTATAATATCCTTAGAGCTGATATATTTCCTATTTCCACCACATTGATGCTATTTTCATTTTTCCCCTAATCTAAAATATCAAGACAAAGATAGTCACATACACATATGTCTTAACACTTCTGGTTACTTGCTTGAATATTATAGCATAGCACTTAAGAGTATCATCTCTCAGCCCTAACCGGTTTGGCTCAATGGATAGAGCGTCAGCCTGCAGACTCAAGAGTATCATCTCTGGAGAACAGCATGTAAAAAATCTTTTGGGGTTCTTAGTCTACTCAGAGTTATATAGAAGATAGAGCAGGAAAAGTGAAAACAGGAGCAGTAGGGACGAGGTACTGGGAATAGAAAAATTTACATCACATTAGAGCAGCTTTAGTTTCTATTGGCTCTAGAGTAATACCACCATAAATTTCTAACCCTAATGAGTAACTACAGAACTAGAATTTTTAGTGTTGGGGGTGAGGGTGGGAAGTGTTTACCAGCTATATACTATGCAGAAATTAAATGTGTAAGTGGACATAACATACTTTTAGTGAAAATACCATGGACCAGAAAAAAAATCTTCCCTGAACTAAGTTATGAGACAGTCTAGTAAATTTAGAAACAATAATCATATTTGCTTTGTAGAAGAAAATTTTAAAACAGAAAAGATAAGGGAGTTCACTATAAGTATGTGTAATATGCTATCTTTTTGTAAAAAAGAAAAACAAAAGTCTATATATGTATAAGCATGTACATACATAGAGAAGCCAGTAAAATAAATAAAAATCAAATTACAATGGGAAATTTGGAAACAAAACTGGGGAAATAAGAGAGGTTTAGGAGGAAGAACTTCCACTGTGTATTTTTATAGTTTTGAACTGTATCATATCATCTTATCAAAAATTAAATAATTTAAACTGCTGCAATAATCTAGACCAAAAAAAAAAAAAATAGAGAAGTTAAATTTAAGACGCCTATGATACCTAAATAGATAACCAGGAGGCAACTGCAAATATGGATCTACAGACTAGAAAAAAGTTGTTCAGGTGATACTGATGCCTACAGGTATCCATAAGCATGCCTAAGTTTACCTCAAGTGAAGTAATCAAATAAACAGGCCAGAAAAGCAATCATTAAGTTCAGCTTTAAAGAAGCAAAGAATACCAAATGGGAATCCAAAAAAGCAATATTTAAAGATATCAGAGAAGAAAGCAGCTTCCCAGAAATCATGAGGAGTGTGTCTTGCAAGAAAGGTCAACTGACCAGTTTTAAATACTGAAAGTAGATCAAGTAGAATAAAAACTGAAAAAATTTTAGACATAGCCATTTAAAGTTAACAAAATCAATAGAATGGTGGACTTAAGAGACAAATATAATGGTTTGAAGGGTGAATGAACAGGAAGGCGTTTGTGATATTTTATGAAAATTCATTACATTAGTTTTTTTTAGAAAAGGATTTGAGGCAGCCTACATATAAGGGACCTATATTATAATAATAAAAAATAGAAAAATGAACTTTGAAAGCCAATATGAGGACAGCCCCTGATTTAGGGAAACTCTCTTACCCCTGACTCCAACTATGTAGATCTAGTGAGGGTTGTCATTCATAGTACCCTCCCCACTCCAGCCACAGGGATGTTGAGTACATGATCCAAGACAGGCCAATCAGAGTCCTTCCCAGGATTCTTCAAGAGAGCCCCTTCTTCTGGTTGAAGGGGCTAGGAAGATGAGAGCCAAGAGCTGCCAGCAGTCATTGTTCCCGCCTCATGAAGTAGAGAGTCTGTAGTATGAGAGAATGAAATCAACACGCAGAGAAACAGAGATAAGAGGTGAAGTTCTACACCCCACAGGAGGAAGATGAGGAGGGAACAACTATACTAATAATCAGATAAATATAACTGATGTAGCTAAAGACCTGATTTGGTTCTAAGCTGCCTGGTAGCCAAAACAAAAAGAAAAACAGAATGTGTGTCACAGAGCTATCAAAAAGGAGGAAATATACCAGATCCTCACGGGAGACAATTTTCTTTATGCTAAATTATTAAAAGAATTTCTTGTACATCAATCTTTATATAACGCTCACTGAAAGATAAAACAGTGTCCATGATGAAAGCGTTTAGCAATTGCAGACTTCATATGCTATTGTTTAAAATGAAAACTAAGCCTGGCCAGCATGGCTCAATGGTTGAACAACAACCTATGAACCAGACCACAGTTTGATTCTTGGTCAGGGCACATGCCCGGGTTTCAGGCTCGATCTCCAGTGTGGGACCTGCAGGAGGCAGCCATCAATGATTCTCTCTCATCACTGATGTGCCTCTCTCTCTCTCTCTCTCTCTCTCTCTCTCTCTCCCCCCCCCCCATCTCCCTTCCTCTCTGAAATCTATAAAAATCTATTTTAAAAATAAAATAAAATGAAAACTAAATTATATCTCAATCATTAAGCACAACTAAGGTTAGACTATAAAAAGAAGTTGGAGAAGCAAAGATAACAAATGGTGTTATTCTTCTAGGAAGTTTGCTAGTGAAAAGAGGAAAGACAGAAAGGTGAAAAACGTGAAGGGAAAGTAGAATCAATAGAAAGATTCAAAAATGTTTGTGAGCTGACTGGGGAAAAAGTAAAAATGACAGACCAAAACATAAAACAAGACCCTGGGAGAAATGGGAAAAGACAATATCACAAGCTACAGGTATTTAATTCTACTTAAAAACTACCTTCTCTCCTTCCTAATATCCCACTAAATTATATAAAAAGGGCATAAAGCCACATAGACAAAAAGAACAAAAGGGAAGACAACAACTATAAAGTTTTGCAAGCTATGAAAGAGACAAGTATAATATGACTTAACAGATCAGAAAAGGTTGCTGCAATAAGACCAGCCCAAAGGCAATGTATCTTGGACCACATAGCACCAGAAACTGGAAGAATTTTAGGCACCAGGCATCCGGGGGCGGGGAGTTGTACAAGCGCAGTGGTGGTGTATGTACCTGGGAGGGATGGGTTCAGGTAAGGCTAAAAACAGAAAGAAATGGGTATAAACTGAAAAACAATCACACACCTCCCTCCCAATCTCCTTCTACACTACACATTACCTGTCTCTCCCCGACACTAGAAAACTGCAAAAAGAGTAAAGGAGGAAATCTAGAGTGGAGACACCAGGCACAGCTAAGGAAAGGGATATCATACTGAAAAAGGAAGTAACTGAGAATCTAATTCTAAATAGTGAAAGTCCAGCAACCACCTGACTCAAAAAATATTGGTAACGGGAGAATCGAAGATGGCGGCATAGGTAAAACACCAGAGACTGCTGCCGCAAACAACCACTTCAAAAATACAGCTAGAAGACGGAACGGACATCAACCAGAACAACAGGAGGGCTGGCTGAGGAGAGACTCTTCAACTAGAAGGAAAGACAACAGCATTACGAGGCTCAGAGAAGGCGCAGTGTGGAGGATATAGGGGTACGGTGGTGCGGTGGTGCGCGCGCAGAGCGGGCTGGTGGCTGAGGGCGCGGTTGTCGTTTTCAATCAGGAGGAGTCTCGGACTCTGGGCTACAGATCCGGGCGAGTCTCTGGGGACCCAGACTCAAACGGGAGAAGCGGGACTGTCTGGCTACGGTCCCTCCGAGGTTTGCGGCGGTTGCTGGGACAGAGAGGCGGAGCCTCTGGGGACAGACTGAGAGCGGCCATAACTGCTCCCTCCCCCGCCCTGTTGATCCCGCCCCGCCCAAGCCCTGCGCAAAGCCATTTGCTGGATCCCCTCAGGCAAAGGCTAGATTAGCACCTCCCCAGAGGACTGAAGTTTTCCACACAGCTGATTCTCACAGCCAGTCGGCCTGGTGGTCAAATCCCTCTAGTATTAACTACAACAATTAAGGCTTAACTAGAACAAGACGGCGCACAAAGACCACAAGGGGGTGCACCAAGAAAGCATAAAAGATGCGGAGACAAAAAAACATGACAGAAATGGAGGATATGGAGCTAAAAATCGCAATTTTGAGGGCTTGCAATAAACTTGAGCAGAGCCTCACGAAAACTAATGAGACCCTCGAACCTACGATAAAGAAATTAGAAAGTAAGCATACACGGACTGAAATAAAGAATATTATACCCAATAGCAGACCAGAGGAGCACAAGAATCAAACCAAAGATTTGAAATTCGAAGAAGCAAAAAACACCCAACTGGAAAAGCAAAATGAAAAAAGAATCCGAAAGTGTGAAGATAGTGTAAGGAGCCTCTGGGACAGCTTCAAGCGGACTAATATCAGAATTATAGGAGTGCCAGAAGATGAGAGACAGCAAGATATTGAAAACCTATTTGAAGAAATAATGGCAGAAAACTTCCCCCACCTGGTGAAAGAAATGGACTTACAGGTCCAAGAAGCGCAGAGAACCCCAAACAAAAGGAATCCAAAGAGGACCACACCAAGACACATCATCATTAAAATGCCAAGAGCAAAAGACAAAGAGAGAATCTTAAAAGCAGCAAGAGAAAGAGACTCAATTACCTACAAGGGAATACCCATACGACTGTCAGCTGATTTCTCAACAGAAACTTTGCAGGCCAGAAGGGAATGGCAAGAAATATTCAAAGTGCTGAATACCAAGAACCTACAACCAAGATTACTTTATCCAGCAAAGCTATCATTCAGAACTGAAGGTCAGATAAAGAGCTTCACAGATAAGGAAAAGCTAAAGGAGTTCATCACTACTAAACCAGTATTATACGAAATACTGAAAGGTATCCTTTAAGAAGAGGAAGAAGAAAAAGGTAAAGATACAAATTGTGAACAACAAACATGCATCTATCAACAAGTGAATCTAAGAATCAAGTGAATAAATAATCTGATGTACAGAATGAACTGGTGATTATAATGAATCAGGGACATAGAAAGGGAATGGACTGACTATTCTTGGGGGGGAAAGGGGAATGGGAGATGCGGGAAGAGACTGGACAAAAATCGTGCACCTATGGATGAGGACAGTGGGTGGGGAGTGAGGGCGGAGGGTGGGGCGGGAACTGGAAGGAGGGGAGTTATGGGGGGGGGGAAGAGGAACAAATGTAATCTGAACAATAAAAATTTAATTAAAAAAATAAATAAATAAAATAATAAAATATATACTTTCTACGAAAAAAAAAAAATATTGGTAACTAAGTTGGTCAATCCTAAATGGATGATTTTCCTCCAAATAAACTAACCCAGTTGGTGGTCTCCTAATAGAAGAACCCAGCTAAATCACCTTTAATGAAGCTAACCAGCCAACAATCCCTGCCCATACAGAGCTTCCAATCTGTATGAATTTGATGGCTAAGAGTGACCAGATTTTTAAGCAAAGTCTTTAACAAGACAGGCCAAAACAAATAGTGTAAAGAAACTAATGAAAAGAGTCCCAGGAGCCCTGACCGGTTTGGCTCACTGGATAGAGCGTCGGCCTGGGGACTGAAGGGTCCCAGGTTCAATTCCGGTCAAGGGCATGTACCTCAGTTGCAGGCACATCCCCAGTGGGGAGTGTGCAGGAGGCAGCTGATCGATGCTTCTCTCTCATCGATGTTTCTGACTCTCTATCCCTCTCCCTTCCTCTCTGTAAAAAATCAATAAAATATATTAAAAAAAAAAAAAAGTACAGCCAGCGTGGCTCAGTGGTTGAGCATCAATCTATGAACAGGTTGTAGGCTTGATCCCCAGTAGGGGATGTGCAGGAGGCAGCCATTCAATGACTCTCTCATCATTGATGTTTCTATCACTCTCTCCCTCTCACTTCCTCTCTAAAATCAATAAAAATATATTTTAAAAAAATAAAATAAAATCAATAAAAACATGTAAGTATCAGAAATAAGGTAGATAAGGAAAAAATATTAAATCCAGAGAGAACAATCACATATAAAAGATTAGAAATCAGAACCTCGTGGGACTTAACAAAAATACTGAAACCTAAAAACCAGTGAAGAAATATCTTCAAAATTCTGAAGGAAAATGATTACCAAATATTCTACTCAGCCACACTATCAATCAAGCAAGATGGTAAAACTACATGCAAGAATTTAAAAATTTCTTTCTCATACACCTTTTCCTATGAAGCTGCTAGAAGATTTACCAGCCAAAACAAAAAAATAAAACATTAAAGAAGAAATGGGAGAGTGAAGAGTTAGAAAACAGGGAATTCAAAATAAGCAAAAAGCAAAGAAACTCCCAAGATGATAGTGAAGAAAGTTCCAGGCCTAAAGAGAAACCAGCCCGGATGGGAGCAGGGGAGATGGTGCTTAGAGGAAGGTCTCCCAGTTTAAAAGGAAAGGAGGAAGAGGGAAAGGTAGAGGAGGGGAAGGTAGAGGAGGGGAAGGAGGGAGAAGAGGAAGGAGAGAAAAGATGTTGGCAGAGAAGGGAGAAGAACAAAAGAAAGGAGAGAGGAAGGGGAGAAAAGAGGAAGAAGACAGCAAGAGAAAAAGGAGGGAGAGGAGACGGTGAAGAGAGGTCGAGGAAAAGGAAAGGAGTAGGTAAAGAAAAGAAAATTTGAATTTATAGACTACCTGACTCATTAACCAAATGGAAAATTATATGAAGAAAGTATACTTTGCTTAAAAATTAACAAAACATTTAAATAGTTGGAATAATGTAATTATTATTTAGTATTATTGATTTAACCAAAATGTGTGATGCAGTAAAAGACAACATCTAAAAATGGTATATCAAATATTGATGCTTAGACATTCATTTTAGAAATATAGAAGTAGCCCTAGTTAGACTGGGTCAGTGGATAGAGCGTTGGCCTGCAGACTGAAGGATCCTGGGTTCAATTCCGGTCAAGGGCACGTGTCTGGGTTGTGGGCTCGATCCCCAGTATGGGGCGTGCAGGAGGCAGCCAATCAATGGTTCTCTCTCATCATTGATGTTTCTAGCTCTCTCTCTCTCCCTTCCTCTCTGAAATCAACAAAAATATATTAAAAAATAAATAAATATAGAAATACCAAAAGGTGTTGCCCCTGAAGAATGAGATGAGTATTCAAGAGTCAAGCAGTGAGGTACTATTTTGTGTGTAAAGAGAAGCTTTTGGTACTACCTGACTTTGACTAAGTGCCTAACACTTTGATAAACATAAAATTAAGTCTAAACAACAAAAAAAGGAATAAATAGGTACCATATGCTGGGCAATGTATCTTACAAAGATACCATGTTTTCATTTCTCTTACTACTTATGTAGGAATGTTACAAAAGGATACAGCCAGGCTGGCATGGCTCAGTGGTTGAGCATCAACCAGGAGGTCATAGTTCAACCCCTGGTCAGAGCACATGCCCGGGTTGTGGGCTCGATCCCCAGTGTGGGGCGTGAGGGAGGCAGCCTATCGATGATTCCCTCTCATCACTGATGTTTCTGTCTCTCTCTCCCTCTCCCTTCCTCTCTGAAATCAATAATAGTATATTTGGGGGGGGGGGGGAAGGATACAAACATGTATTAAACACTTCAGGTCAACTTAAGTTATGCTAGCCTTTTCTCACAATGAAAGAAAGGAATCAAGAAGAGAGACAACAAAAATTGGCTACTTGCTATTTTATCTATGGTGGTAAGCACTAATCTCTTAACTTTTTAAAATCTCCTTTTTCAAAAAACACCCTGGCTGTTTAACCTCAACAAAAACAATAGGATGAAGGAAATCAGACCATAAGTTATATGACTATCTCAACTTTTGACTTTTCTCTTCTTGCTGCCTCTGAGTCTTAATTTCCCAAAGAAAAAAATTTCTAGAAAACACTGGATTGCAAAAGAGTGGGGTCAACATTCACTCAAAGATCGTACATATTTATTGATGCCATGCTCATCAGTGAGTTGTTATATTCATTCTGGGAAATCTCCATAATTTTCAACTTGCAAACTTTTTAAGATCTTTCTGCATTTTACATGTGTGTGACTTCAGTGGTGTTATCGATGTTTTTGTAAATATTTACTATGTATTTCTACTTAGCTTAATTCCAACAATTTTGTACTTCAATGAAACAGTCTAAACATTGCAAAACATAAATAAATAAATAAATAAATAAATAAATAAATAAATTTAAAAAACCTCTTTCAAAGCTATAGGAATTTAGGATAGTATACTGAATATTTTAAAAGCAAATATTAGATATGACTCAGCATTAAGAAAGAATGATAGCAAATGTTTAACTTTGAAGGCATTTCTATTTAAAGTATAAGGGCTAAAATACTTGTACAGAAATAAAGTTACATATAATTTTTTTATTTAAAGTGCAACTAGGGACACCCCATCCTGGCTTCTTGCACTCAAAAGTCAAAGAAAAATAAATTTGAAAACAATTTTTAAATTTGTAGATAATGGTAAATCTCCAGGTGACAGAAATAAAAAAGAACTTAAAGCAATGAACATTAGTTGAAACTGAAGCAGTCAATGATGATAGAACAGCGGTTCTCAACCTGTGGGTCGAGACCCCTTTGGGGGTCGAACGACCTTTCACAGGGGTCACCTAAGACCATTGGAAAACACATATATAATTACATATTGTTTCTGTGATTAATCACTATGCTTTAATTATGTTCAATTTGTAACAATGAAATTGGGGGTCACCACAACATGAGGAACTGTATTAAAGGGTCGCGGCATTAGGAAGGTTGAGAACCACTGCCCTAGAAGTTGGGGTTGACTATGGCACCAGCATAAACCCTAAATGTGCAGAAGCTCTAACTGGCCTCTGCATAAGGACAGGAACTAGGTTAAGGGCCTACTCCCACCACTAAAGGGGAAGCTGTACTAGAAAAACATGGCCTGGATCGCTAAGACTAGAGAAGCTGCACTATAGTGAGATGCCTGTTCTAAACTTAAGTACAGGAGTCACCCTAGAAAAACAGGAAACTCAAGCCTAGGTTAAGAGAGTGAGTTCTCTGATTTTATTGAGTTCACCAATGGGCCCATATTTTAAAGTCTCTCTAACAATTAAGAGCCAGCAAAATTAAGTATATATTGTTGAGTGGAGTTTCCAGGAAAACTTTTTTAAGAGGATAACTTGGCTGGAAGAAGAACCACTTTTAACCTTACCCTCCCCCTTCTCTCTGCTGCGAACTTCATTCTGCAGTTACAATAACTATAGTTCCAGCTGCCATGCTATAATTGTGGGACAATCCTGAAAACGAAAACCATGTGCTAAGGTTGGTTGGTACATTAGGAAGACAAAAACATCTGATCCCTAGTGACTTCACAGAGTTGTCATAAAAGGTTTAAAATGCCTTTCTGAACTCCTTTTCAAAAAAAGAATTTGTAAATTCGTATTTTGTAGAATATAATCTGGTCTTTACTAACAGCCAAAGGCAATTCTTAACAGTTACAGAGCAAATACAAACACTCCCACAGTAACAGCTTTACAAATTCAGGTTAGAGAAAGAGGAATCCTAAGACAAAAAAATCCTAAAGATTAGCTCACAGTAAAAAATTACATAGTATATGAAGAAATCTACCACCTGAACTAACAAAGCAAAAGAAAAACTTCCAAAATCTCTGAGGAGTTTTAAAATAAGTAGGTTTTCTGGCCTGACCAGGTAGCTCATTTGGTTAGAGCATCAACCCCATATGCCAAGGTTGAGGGCTGAATTCCTGGTCAGGTCACAAACAAATCAATGTTTCTCTTCCTCTCTCTCTCTCTCTCTCTCTCTCCCCCCCCCCCCCCCCCG
>NW_005871180.1:2498865-2507882 GCF_000147115.1 Myotis lucifugus
TTGGCTCAGTGGATAGAACATCAGCCTGTGGACTCAAGGGTCCCAGGTTCGATTCCAGTCAAGGGCATGTACCTTGGTTGCGGGCACATCCCCAGTGGGGAGTGTGCAGGAGGCGGCTGATCGATGTTTCTCTCTCATCGATGTTTCTAACTCTCTATCCCTCTCCCTTCCTCGCTGTAAAAAATCAAGAAAATATATTTAAAAAAAAAAAAAAAAAAAAGCAGTTGCCCAGCCAGTGTGGCTCAGTGGTTGAGTGTCAACCCATGCACCAAGAGATCCCGGATTCAATTCCTGGTCAGGGCACATGCTCAGGGTTGCGGGTTTCGGGCTCAATCCCAAGTGGGGGGCATGCAGGAAGCAGCGATCAATGTTTCTCTCACATCGATGTTTCTATCCTTCTCCCTTCCTCTCTCTAAAAATCAATAAAAACGTATTTTTTTTAAAACTATACTGTGTTGTATATCTGAAAGTTTACTAACAGAGTAGCAAATCTTAAAAGTTCTCATCAAAAGGAAAAAATATTTGCAAATGTGAGATGATTTATGAATGTTAACTTATTACAGTAGTCATTTTGATACAACATATTTAATATGCTGTACACGTTAAATTAATGTTATATGCCAATTATATCTCAGTAAAACTGGGAAGAAAAAATATATATAGAAGGGCCTAACAGACACTAAAGGATAATGGTGGACTCAGACTGAGGAGAGTACAGAAAGTACTTCAACTTAATCTTTTATTATTCCTTTTAAGTAGAAGGGAAGGTTTGAAGCAAATATGAATAAGTAACATCTGTTCATTCTGGATGGGGAATACATATGTATTTATTTTATGTCCTATATTGCTCAGAATTATTTGTGATAATTAAATGTATATCAATATAATTTTACTGGAATTAAATATAATTAATATAGTTAAGTATATAATTTTATGGTTTTATAGATTTATAGTGATTTGCTTGCATTATATAGCTTCATTAAGCAAAAATTTTAAAATCCTATATAATAAAAGGCTAATATGCAAATTGTCCCCTCCACCAGGAGTTCAACCAGGAGTTTGATCAAGGGGCGGGGCCGGCCGGCCAACCACCTGCAGCCCCTCCCCCTGGCCCTGTCGGGCCTGATGGGGCAGGCTGGCAGGATCCCATCCATGCACGAATTCATGCACCGGGCCTCTGGTAAAATAATATAACCCTAGGTCAATCCCTAAAACCTTGACTTTTGATTCCATCTGGCAATTTCTCCCTAACAATGTAAGAAACAAGGAAGAACTATAATAAAGAGGCAGAGGAAAAAATTACTTTAGGAAAGAAATAGTCTTTCATTTAGCACTAGAATAGCAATACCTAATTAATGCAAATTCTTAGCTGGCTTTTGGCCATTTTTTTTTTTCATGATTCACTCTCAACTTGTTTTTGAAGTAGAATATTTAAAATATAAAATATCCTCACTGTATCTCATTGAAATGATATAAGTAGATAAAATTTCTAATATCTCTCTTCAGCCTGGTAATTAAGAACGACAAATACACATTAAATACAAAAATAGTCATCAGTATTTTAACCTCTCACTACTATGATAATGATCAGTAAGTAGTATAAGTCTAAAAAAATTTCTCAACAAAACATTCATACTTGCGGTGAATAAAGCAATTCAAGTGCTTTCACTAAATTATGAATGCCTATCTACAAAGAGCTTCCCTTAAAAATCAACCAAACTTTCCCCCAATCCTACTTTTATTTTCCTCTTTCCTAATGTTTTTAAAATTCAATCTAGCCCTAGCTGGTTTGGCTCAGTGGATAGAGCATCGGCCTGCAGACTGAAAGGTCCTGGGTTCGATTCCGATCAAGGGCACATACCTCGGTTGCAGGTTCCCTGGCCCTGGTCAGGGTGTGTACAGGAGGCAATCGATGTGTCTCTTTCACATCGATGTTTCTTTCTGTCTCTCCCTCTCCCTCCCACTCCCTCTCTCTAAAAATCAATGAAAAAATATCCTCAGCTGAGGATTAACCAAAAAAAATTTCTTTCTGAAAAATAAAATTCAATCTAATCCTACAATCTCTATTCTCTTCAATGCCCTATAACGAGCATTCTGCCCAAACCAGGGAACTATCACTGCTGTCTCAAGAACTTTTTTTAGTCCAGCACCCTTGGCAGCAATGTCACTATCAACTATTCTTTCCTGAAAAACCAATTGTTTGTCTGTGTTGCTACTATACCTGTAATTCTCCCTTCCTGAAGTTCATTATTCATCCTTGGTATCATGTTTTCTTAGTCTTCCACATGTGAGTATTCACCATAGTCCTGTCTTCACTTTTCCTTTTCTCCAGCAAAAAAATATCATTTGGTTCCCTGTCTTCCTTCTATGTAGCTCCAACTTTAACCTGACTCCATTATTTTAATCATAAATTTCCAATGAAAAATCCTAGCAGCATCAAAACCAACATGCCCAAAACTAAAATTCTCCTTACTCTTCAATTTTGTTCTCCCTCCTCTATTACTATCACTGTATTGCTATTAATGGTATCACCATTCCCGAATGATCAACCTTGACATTTCAAGGTCTTTGATTATTCCCTCTCCTTTACTCAATACTCAATATCCATTTCTATCATTTCATCCTTCAAAATGCTCCCTTTCTTTTTACTTCCTCCCTTTCTACTCTCACAGTTTTATATTAATAGCATTCTAAGTCTTTCTGTTTCTAAATTCCCTTTCAAATCCATTCTATATACTACCAAACTACTTGTCTAAAAATACTGTTTCACTGTTCTGGATTTTTACTCTTCAGTATCTGTCAAGGTACCACCAGCTCATAATTCCACTTTCTCTGAGAAGTGAGCTATCCCAAAACAACAGAGATCTCCCTGTGTCTGAACCACTCAACCATATTGTCTAGCCATGGCCAACTGATGATCTAGGTACCTCATCCAAGCCAAGCCAAAAGTTTTGTTTTCATTTTTTCCCCCAAAGGAACATGACATTCAGACTGAGATGTAGTCTCTTGATACAGGAGGTAGAAAGTATTAGGAAAGTATTAGGAGCTGAAGTATGCCCATCTTTCACATATAACATGATAGTTGAAAAATTAATCACAGCCCAGACTCCAACTAGATATGTATTGCTCTTAAAACTATGTTGTCCTTATCCATAAAATGAGAATGAATAACCTCATAGATTTGATAGGTTGATTAAAGAAGAGAATTGGTATAGAACATTCAGCAAAGTATCTGACAGATAGTAAACAGTCAGAAAAAGTTAACTATTGATTGTTGTAGAAAGCAGCAGAGAAAATCTGCAGAAAGAATAAAGCAGACACAGAGAAAACCAGAAATAAGATTAAGACTAATTCAATTCCCTTTCTAGGTCATGCATACATTTCCATGTTCTGGTTCTTAGCTCCTTTATCCTTAAAATAAAATGCTCTTTCTTCGCTTATTTTAGCTTGGAATAAGTTTTTGTTTCTTACAAAGGACCTAACTTTTACAACTGTACACTACAGAAATTTAAAGGAGGTTGTGTCTCTTCTTTAAAACCTTTAATTGCCCCCACATCATCTCATCAAATAAAGCTGAAATAAAATTCATCCTCCAGCCCTGGTCAGGTAGCTCAGTTGGTCAGAGCATCATCCAGATACACCAAAGTGGTGGGGTTGAACCCAGGTGGAACAGATCTCTCTCTTTCTCTCTTTCTCTCTCTCTCTCTCTCTCTCTCTCTCTCTCTCTCTCTCTCTCTCTCTTCCCCCTTCCCCTCTAAAATCAATAACAAAATTTAAGGATTAAAAAAATGCATCCTCCAACATACTTTTTAGATAACTACTTTATTCACCCTAATATCTTGACCATGCCCTTAGAGCAGTGGTTCTCAACCTTCCTAATGCCGCGACCCTTTAATACAGTTCATGTTGTGGTGACCCCCAATTTCATTGTTACAAATTGAACATAATTAAAGCATAGTGATTAATCACAAAAACAGTATGTAATTATACATGTGTTTTCCGATGGTCTTAGGCAACCCGTGAAAGGGTCGTTCGACCCCCAAAGGGGTCGCGACCCACAGGTTGAGAACCGCTGCCTTAGAGGCTAAAGGAATAAAAACAGGCAACAGGGGGCATTTAAGACAAATAATGTTGGCATTTTATCAATCCCATTCACAATGCTTTTATCCTCCCTCTATTGATACCCACCTTTCCTATTTTCTAATCTTTCTCTGGCCCTGAATCTATTGTAACACCGCTGGAAGAGCCTCACCTTAATTGTCAGTGTTTACTAATAAAGCATAACTTCCTTTGCTTGGTGACTCAAGAACCCCAAATCATAACATGCTACACAAAGAGGCAAAAAAGACATGAGTACACCTATGTATGCTACCACATCAAGTCTTAACATTTTTGATTGATTTCATCCTCCATTTGTTAATTCCCATTATGGTAACATTTGATCAATAGCTATAATTCTGCTACAGTGCATTTTCACACTCAAACAAAACATATCAACAGAATACTGCTCTGAATTTCACAAACCTAGATAGGCTATTCAGCCATTTACTCAGGCTATAAAAATAAAAGATTCTGTTTTTACTATACATGTAGAGAAGTTGAAATGTTTCTTCCCTACCTTCTGTCAAATTCTCTAGTCAATACCAAAAGGAACTATAACATTTCAAATGATAATGCTTTTATATGATTAATGAATATTAAATCTATTTCTCCCTGATAGATCCAAAAGTTCAACTAGAAAAATGCTTTTGGCCATAAAGAATAAACATACCACCCAGGCAGCATGGCTCAGTTGAACATTGACCTATGAACCAGGACGACAGGTTCAATTCCCAGTCAGGGCACATGCATGGGTTGCAGGCTTCATCCCCAGTAGGGGGCGTGCAGGAGGCAGCCAATCAATGATTCTCTCTCATCATTGATGTTTCTATCTCTCCCTCTTCCTTCCTCTCTGGAAGCAATAAAAAATATATTTAAAATAAATAAATAAACAAACATTACTCCCTCACTGTTACAGGTGGTTTACAAAAGTGTTCAGGACCTGCTGGTGTGGCTCGGTGGTTGAGCGTCAACTCATGAACCAGATGGTCATAGTTCAATTCCCAGTCAGGGCACATGCCCAGGGTTTCAGGTTGGATCCCCAGTCGAGAGTGTACAAGAGGCAGCCAATCAATGATTGCCTCTCATCATTGATGTTTCTATCTCTCTCTCCCTCTCTCTTCCTCTCTCTGAAATCAATAAAAACTTTTTTTTAAGTGTTTAGAAAGAAGGTAGCCACCAGCTAAGTAAAAGAGAAAGATCTTTTGTTGTTTTGCCAAAGGGATTGAATGTCTGAAAATATTGAGCAAAGTTAAACTATACATGTGCAGACATAGCAAAAAGTATGAATCACTAAATTCTTAATGTGTTTTTTATTCACTAAAAAGAACTTGACAGAATTATCAGTATAACTTATGCCCTACTGTCATTATATTCTAACTATGATTAGCCAATTTAACCTTCAAACCAGTAGTTAGGGCTAATAAACTAAAATACAACTTTATATATTATCTGCTCAAAGTATCCATCAACATATGCTTATGTTGTTCAATTTCTTTTTCAGGTTTTATAAAATTGTTTTAAAACTGTAAGTCAATGTTTGGCCCAAAATCAATATTTGAACAACAGACTGACAACCCTTCAAACTGAAACATGTACATAACATCCTAAGCTACTCAGTAAAGTATTTTAATGTTTTTGATAAACAGTCCTTACCACTCTGGCTGCTCTCTCCTGTGATTCACATTTCCTGCAAAACCATGGTCCAGTGGGTACTTGAACAATGCCATAGCAAGCTGTCGGGAAATAAAATGTTTTAAATTATGTTAAGAATAAAGAATTATGGAAAATCAAATACCCTTTCAAAGCCCTATTAAACTAATTACCTCTCAAACTATTAATGTAAACCTCCTGCTTTGTAGAAAATTAAAACATTTTATATCTATATTTAACACATATATTATCTTAGTTGAAATCGTATGACATAATAAAAATGTTAAAATGCCAATTATGTTATTTCATGTAAGTATAAACATTACAATTTTAATTATTCTTTTATGATAGGAATATTAGGCAAAATTTAACACATGATTAGATTTTTATAGACTAACTCAGAAATTAATTCATTCCTATATCCTGCAGTTTAAGAAGCAATCATTTTAGATAAGTCTAATGAAAATATTTCCAAATCATCTTTCAAAATGAGCAACAGATACTGCAGAAAAGAAAATTAAATGTAAAAGTGAAATGAGCCCGGCCGGTGTGGCTCAGTAGTTCAGTGTCTCGATCCATGAACCAAGAGGTCATCAGTTTGATTCAGATCAGGGCACATGACTGGGTTTCACTTTCTGGGCTCAATTCCCAGTAGGGGACGTGCAGGAGGCAGCCCATGGATGATGTTTCTCTCTCATCAATGTTTTTATCTATCTCTCACCTATCCTCTCTCTAAAAATCAATAAAAACACATTTGGAAAAAAAAAGTGAAATGCTTCCCAAATAGGCAAATCTATAAAGACAATGGTTGCCTGGGGAGTTGAGTAGAAATGAGAGTACAAGGCTTCTTGTTAGGGTGGTGAAAATGTTCTAAAATTGTGGTAATGGATAAAAAACTTAGTGAATACACACAAAAAAAGTGAACTGTACACTTTAAGTGGGTGAATTGTAAGGCATGTAAATCACATCTCAATAAAGCTGTTACTTATAAAAAGTGAACATTCCTAAATATATGTGAATGTTCCAATAAGTATGAATATATATCACATATCTAAGTCTAGTTGTTTTTTAAAAATTGTTTTTATAATATGTAATTAACTCAAAATTGAAATTTTCCTAAAAACACTAATATCTAATTGACATTCTCGAATGAGTGCACTCAAAGGAAACTTGAAAATATCTTAAATATTGGAAAGCACTTAAAGAATATAAAATCAGCACAAATTTTTAAATCTCCAAAATGTGCTATCAGCCAAGAAACACTACATGAGTGTCCAAAAACATATTTCAATTCAGAAGTACTGGAGAGAAGAAAATTAACTTTAAAAAAAAATTTAAGACTTAAATGAACATTTTCTATATTGAGATGAGATTACTTATCAAAACCTGATAATTTATCATCCAATTCATAAGAAATACCTCCACCAATGCCAATAAATACTGGAATGCAAATACTATATACCAGTTGTCTAAGATCACAAAATTAGTATCTAGTTTCAACACATTTTTTACTCCTTAAGAAAGGAAGCTGTGCAGCCTTGTTCTTTAAAGGAAAATGGGAATAACTGCATTCTCAGGTTAATTCACTACCTTTTAAGTCTCCCTTCCCAGTTCTAAGATTCCATTCTAAAGAATGCACTTTAGCCCCACTTATTCATCACTCAATGCCAGATTCAGAAATGGGAATGGGGCGGGTTGGTGAATAATGAGGAGTGTAAGAGCCACCAAAAAATTATCTAGGTTGCCTCACTTCCTTACCACATTCAAGGTCAATGTCCAGAAAACTGTCTTGCTAGTGTCCTAGGCTTTTTTTGAGTATCAACCAACCTCACTGAGTGGAAACACCCAGAAATAAACTACGATGCTCCCCAAATCACTGGTGGCACCACCTCCTCTTTTTCTCTTCAGTCACTGATGCTGAGGAAGTGGCCTGATTGGCCACGGAACACATCCAGCAGCCCAAGCCGGTGCAGCCAGGCACTCCTGCGGCAGCACCACTGCGGCGCGACCTCCGCCCTCCTCCCGCAGCGAGCTCCCGGTCCCCAGCAGCGGAGCCTCCGCCAGAAAGCCGGAGGGGCGGCCGCAGAGCCTCCCCGCCCCGATCTGAAGCGGCCGGGCAGCCCCTCGGCCCCCTCCCCCACGCCCCGGAGCGGGGAGCGGCGTTCCCAGGCTGCTTCCATGCCACAGGAAGTCCCCAGACACACTGCGGCAGACGGGAGGGAGCGAGCCCAAAGGGGGAGGGGTCTACACGTGCCTGAACCCACAGCCAAGGTAACCCCGCCGAGGGGGGCAAGCCCTGCCGCCCCCCGCACTCCACCCCCTCCCGCAGCCCCGCAGCCCGCAGCCCCCTCCTCCAACCACGGCCCCCAAGTCTCCAGACCCCCGGGTCCGGGCGCAGGCGGCGGCCAAATGACACTTGAGAGAGTGAGCGCCGAATCACATGACAGTCCAGGCCACACGCACTTTCTCCCACACGCACAGCCCACCCCCGCCGCGCCCCGCCGAGGCCCCGCGGAGTCCATCCCGGGCCGCGGAACGGGGCGGGGCGGGGGAGGGGCGGGGGGAGCTGGCAGTTGCTGCCCCGGTGGGGGACGCGGTGACGGTTGGGAGCGGGCCCGGTTCGGCCCGGCGGGCGGTTGGGTGTTTACCTTGATGCACCGCGACGCTGCAGCCGTGCCCGTCGCAATAAACCAGTGGGTTCTCGGCCCAGCCTCTCTCGTCTGAGCAAACGCAACAGCCTCCAATCATCTCCTTCATACTATGGGAGACCTCGTCCTCCAGAGACACGGGCCGGTCGCTAGAGACCATCTAAGAGGGAGTTGGGGGGACCATTAAAAAACACATGCAAGCCAGTTAGTGCTTCCCGGCCCCCCCCCGGCCCCCCCGCACAGCCAGCCACCCGCGCTCCCGCTCCCTCCCGGCGCCCGGCCCACGCCCGCCAATCGGCCACTCGCTCACTCGGGCTTTGCCGCTCAGTCACTCACGTTCCGCACAGGAGTCAGGAGCCATGTCCTTGCTGACTCCCCCCCACTTCCCCTCCACCGCCTCCTCCGCCTCCTCCGGGTCTTCTTCCCTCCCCACCTAACGCCCGGCGGCTAGCGCTGCAGCCCGGAGAGGGCACACATAATCAAGGAGGCCTCCGCACAGGCGCACTGGGGGGCTCCCGCTGGGCCCCGGGCGGCGAGGGAAGGGGAAGGGCGCTGCCTTTCCTCCTCCGGCGTCACTCGGCGGTGCGCGCCCGCCCGCCCGCGCCGGCGTGAGAAGGC
>NW_005871180.1:2508416-2514628 GCF_000147115.1 Myotis lucifugus
GTAGCCGGAGGGGATTTCCCGGGGCTTCTCCGTGCACGAGGATCTGCCGGCCCCGGACGGACGGGGCTGGGGCCAGCCGGCCGGCTTCCGGGAAGGCTGCCGCGAAGCCCGGCTTCCTGTCGCTGGCCGTGCTGACTTCACTGTCCTGCCGCAGCCTCTCCACCCACTAAATTCCCATCCTGGACTCGACCCAGAGTTCAGCCAGTGGAAGTGCCACCAAATCTGCCGCCCATTTACATACCACGTTGGCCCCAGTGACAAATGGGGAAGTGCATTACAGACGGAAGGTCAAAAGCCTGGTTAGGGGTATAGCTGGAGAGGGAACACCAAGGCTACCCTCAGCTTGCTGTGTAGGAGTACAAACGCTTGTTGATCAGTAATTAGCAATATAGTGTGATGATCTGGAAAATGAAGTTAGTCATATGATCATAAAAGATGCGGGAATCCAAGTTCTCCTAGTCAGTCACCAAGTGATAACACCATGAAACTGGAGTCCAATTTTGATTGAGGATTTCTCTGATCTGGCTCAGTACTCCAAATTTAACTATTGAAAATTTAACATCACTCTTTTTCTTTAAGGTCATTTAAGTGGTAGAAAGATGGGGCTCGCTCCTCATACAATTAGAAAGTGGATTAGGCCTGTCTGAATAGATTAATTAGCTAGATACTGAGCAGTTTCAAGCTGTAAAATCTTCCACTGCTGCCCTATCCCCTATGTATCCTTGTAAGCCCAATATTAATTTTTAGGCAAAAGTGTCTGATTGTAAAAGTTTAGTATGAAATAGGAATGTAGATACTTTGTTTAAATGACAAGCCCAGTTACAATGCAAATTCATGGCTTTGGTTAATACTTGGTAGATACAAAATGGTTGTTTATCAGGAATTAGCAATATAAAGATCTAGAAAATGCAGTTATACAATGCTAAAGGATGAAGGAAACCAAGTTCTGGACAGCTACCAAAAGATAATGGTTTAAGCTTTAAAAGCATTCCAAATGTTCTCATGAAGAAAAATAAATGGTAGCATGATTTCAAATTAATTGCTAGAAATCTATTTAAGATTAATGAATCTAATACCATGTAAGCATATATTATCAAATTTATTCAAACATTCTAAAACTAAGTGAGAAACCTACAGTAATGTAAATCTACCAAAAGTGTAAGATAAGGAAAATATGGCCGAAACCGGTTTGGCTCAGTGGATAGAGCGTTGGCCTGTGGACTGAAGGGTCCCAGGTTCGATTCTGGTCAAGGGCATGTACCTTGGTTGCGGGCACATCCCCAGTAGGAGGTGTGCAGGAGGCAGCTGATCGATGTTTCTAACTCTCTATCACTTTCCCCTCCTCTCTGTAAAAAATCAATAAAATATATTAAAAAAAAAAAAAAGATAAGGAAAATATGTACACTAAAGAGATACAAAAAATGAGAATGCAATTTTAGCTTTAATAGTGCAGTTAGAAAATGTGACTACAAGATTACAAACTTATAAAATGCAAATTCTTTCAGGGGCCATGGCAACAATTAAATTTCTGAACATAATAATTATGTTCTTAAAATGTCATTGATATTTATAAAACTAAAACTGCCTTCAAAGGAAGCTATTGTTGCCCTCGCTAGCCAGTTTGGCTCAGTGGATAGAGCAGGGACTGAAGGGTCCTGGGTTTGATTCCGGTCAAGGGCATGTACCTTGGTTGTAGGCTCAATACCCAGCCCCAGTTGGGGTGCAGGCAACCAATCGATGAGTCTCTCACATTGATGTTTTGGAAAAAAAACTATTATTTTGTGTATCTTATCTGTGTATTTTATCTTTACCCTTTTACAAGGGATACCAGTTTTACATCCAATTCCTACTTAGGTTAATACTCCTGATAAAGAGTACTCTGAGTTAAAATCAATGTGAAACTTCCCTTCTCAAATACTGCAGTCAAACCTTAATGCACTAAATTATTTAAAAATACATTCATTTTGTTTTCAGTGCATTAGAGCTTAGTTCTTGTGATAGCATCAATTTATAAGTAAAGAAGGATGTGTACTTTACCCTACTCTGTAACACAATACAAGAAATGTAGGTAAACACTTGGTATTTCCAAATCAAAACAAAATCATGTGTAAGAGACTTTGAAATTTAGAAAAATAGAGAAAATACAGTGTTTCATAAGAACAGGCCTATATAGCCCAAACGGCGTGGTTCAGTGGTTGAGCATTCACCTATGAACCAGGAGGTCATGGGTTTGATTCCCAGTCAGAGGCACATGCCTGGGTCCCCAGTGTGGGATGTGCAGGAGGCAGCCGATCAATGATTCTCTCCCATCATTGATGTTTCTAGCTCTCTCTCCCTCTCCCTTCCTCTCTGAAATCAATAAAATTATATTTTTAAGAAAGAACAGGCCTGTATATAAATAATAACATCTGATGCAGAAATTTTATCAAAGATGAACATATAAATGTTGATAAAATAAGCCAAATTACTTAAAAATTGTATTTAATATATTAAATGTTGACTTATAAATAATAAGAAAAATCATAATGGATATAAATGGGTTATTCTAAGTGTAACTCATGTACCAGATATAAAACTTTTTCTTATGTTATATATCAGAAATGTAGTATTTAATATATTTCTTTTGTTGTTGTTAATCCTCACCTGAGGATATTTTTTCCATTGTTTTAGAAGGAGTGGAAAGAAGGGGGGCAGAGAGAAAGAAATAAACATGGATGTGGGAGACACACATGCATTGATTGCCTCCTGCACCCTTGCATCCTCGGGGCCAGGGGTAGAATCTGTAAATCAGGTACATGCCCTTAACCAGGAATCAAACCTGAAACCCTTAGGTGCACAAGCCAAAACTCTATCCACTGTACTACACTGGCCAGGGCTTTAATGTATTTCTATCAAATAGTAGTAAAAAGAAAGAATAACAAATATTACAAAACAGTTCAGATATCTGTTTTGTTTTTTTATTCAGTAAATATTTATTGAATATTTACTGTGAGCCAGGGATTGTTTTGTATGCAGAAATAGAGCAGTAAGTTATATTTATCCTTTGTGTGATATACATACACATACATATATATGACAATTGACTAAGTATGCTAATTCTCATGCCTCAGAATGGATTTAAAACTTTATCGTTAAATTGCCATAATTCTTGAAGTTCAAGGAAGTTTTTTAAAATACAAGGTAATAGCCCTAGTCGGTTTGGCTCAGTGGATAGAGTGTTGGCCTGCAGACTGAAAGGTCCCAGGTTCGATTCTGGTTAAGAGCACTTGCCTGGGTTGTGGGCTCGATCCCCAGTAGAGGTATGAAGGAGGCAGCCAATAATTTTCTCTCATCATTGATGTTTCTCTCTCTCTTCCTTCCTCTCTGAAATCAATTTTAAAAAAATTTAAAAATACAAATATTAAAACCATAGTCCATAGGATTTATAGAATAACTTCATAGAAAAGGACAATTTTAATCTTAAAATAATGTTACCCTTTAAATCTGATTCTACATTCTCAAAATATATTTTGGAAAAAAGTGTATATAGTACCTGTAGAATAAAACAAAAACTTGTTGTCTCCAGTATTATTCTTCACATAGCAGCAGCTAACTCAGTACTGGCTCATTTATTTCTCTATTTATCTGAGGTAAACCACATAAAAACTCAAAGTATTTTATGATGTAACCTCTAACACTACTATAATGAGAAACTGTTTTTTTTTCCTCTCTGGTATATATCTTCTTATAATTTTCTTTATTCCTGAACCTGGGAACCAAATTTTTTACTTGCTTTTCCTTAATTATTTATATAGATACTATGAAAGAAATATTTAACCTAAATTTGGCTCATAGGTTAGTATTGCTTATATTCATTTTTTTAATTAAAGCTTTATTCGCATTCTGTTTGTGCATATTATACTTAGTGTATATAATGGTAAATACACCATTGAGGTATATTTCTATAATGAGGTATAGAAATTGAGGTATATTTCTATGTTAAGACTATGTTCGTTCCCCTTAACTCAGGTTCTTGACTTCCACAAAGTGTTTAAAATTCCATATTGGCTCTTATATTAAGGTTTTTTTAAAAAATAAATGAAAAGCAATTATTAGAGTTCACCTACTAAACCTCATCAGAAACTATAATCTTGTTTCTAAATAAATTGGATGAAAAACACAAAAACGCAATTTCTTATTATCTGTACAAACTTTCAGATATGTCCTCTTTTACATAAAGAAATCTCAATAAAATTTTGTTTTGCTTATTGGGTACCCAAGGTCTCTTATCTTTTATGTGAAAAGTTTATTATCAGCCATATATTTATGCTAGTATGATTAAAATATTGAGGTATTTCTTTAACTACTTTCGGTATTTGTCTCACCATAAGTGAATACTGTGTCCTTATAGATACAAAGCCACACATGACACCTATATTATGGAGTACTATTAAAAATTTCATTAAAAGATACTCATTTCCATTGTTTTCCATTGATATTTTGTTAATGGATTTTGGAAAATTCCATTCAATGATGATGTGTTAATCTTACTAGTAGTTACTAGGTGATATTTTTACTCACATACCACCTAGCAAGTGTGTTATGTGCAGTAAGCCCATAATAAATATTCATTTATGTACAATATTGGCATTTAATAGTTTATTGTGACTGAGCTTAATTTTTCTGAGTAAGGCAAGACTTTATCTTATCTGTACAACTGAACTAAAATGTAAGTAATGATTAACAGAAATTTTCAGATAAATAGGTTTCCTTAAATATTTTCAGTAGTTAAAATTAATATAGGTGAAAAGTTTTTATTTATCAAGTTGTTTAGAAGTGTCTATATTTAAATAGCCCTCAAATGTTACCCACCTTTTCATGTAAATGAATCAATCATGATTAATATTGTTAGATACCCTTAATTGTTGAAAAGTTTAGTTATGTAATTCTGAAATTTAAATTGTGTGTAATCTAAATTTTAAAACTTTAAGACTCATTGTCTAATTTTACTTTAAAGGATTTGGTTTGGTTAATCTTGTGTTTTTGGCTTTAAAGCTACTCTGTTTCTATGAAATTGTTATATACTGGCTTTGTTCGCATTTTTGGGTAAAATGCCATGTAATTACCACTAGAAAAATAATATCTAAAAGATGCCGTTAGATCATCTAGGCATTACATAAACCTCAATAACATTTCAGAGTTGGACTATTGTTTTTTCCATGATGCAACAATACTTAAAGGTTTACATTTTGACTTTATAATGTAAGAATAGGAGTGTAAAGTCTGTGTTCCCATTTTTTTACACTTAAGATTTGCATTCCTGTTATGATTAAAGTGCCAAATATAGGTGTCTGTTTATAAGATACAATAAGTTATCTAAGTGAAAAGATTCTGGACATGGAAAAGAGGAAAATCAGGTTTTGAAATGAAAGAAAACCTTGAAAGTAAATAAACATATCTTGCACCAAAAAAAAGAAGAAGAGGAAGAAGAAACTATTAAACTGAATTGCTAAATATTATTTGGCCCAAAAAAACATCACTTTTTAAGATTTAAATGTTTTCCCCTCTGAAAGGGGCCACTGCTTACCAAATCCAGATTCAAGCCCAAGAATATGTTAATTAACTGCATTGTGTCCCAGAAAGAATGAGGTTGACAAATTCATTTTTTATTCCTTCAATTCATAAATGGTTTTCCTGGTATATCTTATATTTTTAAAAACTATAATGTGTATATTTACCTCTTGAAATTGTACAGTAACAGTGTCAAGGACCTATTGGACCCAGGATAAATCTTATGAAGCTTAACATTCCAGTCGAATTAAAGACACAAGCCCCCAATCACTTTTTGTCAGTCTTACTTTACTATGGCGCGTAAGACCTAGAATGTATGTAATTTTTATATAGTGCCGCTTTACCCCAATTAAGAAAGCAAAGATCATTGGTGCAAGCAGAAGTGGAAAATATAGTGACATAAAATTAGGAAGGGTTATTTCAAACACTGGCCAGGAATACTACATAAGTTCCTTTCCATCCCCAACCCTATTCATATCCTTTTTCCCACCCATTTGTTGTTTTTCTCACTAGTATATCATGACTTGTAACATCTTAACTTTAAATGAAACAAACAAAAAATGCCTGCAACACTAAAAGGTGTAAAAAGATGCACCTTCTACAATCAACTACATAGCCCCCTAAACTTTAAAAGCTATTCTAAATACTCAAAGTCTTAAAAA